>NC_081412.1:160019481-160325195 GCF_030272615.1 Cryptomeria japonica
ATGTGGCTGACAGAGAAGCTACTCTGGGTATTCCCCCTTTCTCTCTATGTATAATCAAAAGTACATTTCTTTGTTATGTTTCTATATACATGTAGAAAGGTTTTCTGTTATACTATGTTCCTCTACTTTCATTTGACACTGCTCAGCTAAATATTCTAGCAAAATTCAGTAATTTTTTTTTAAATTATAATTGTATATGTCTTTGGGTATTCCCCTTTCTCTCTATATAATCATAATCATCCTTATGCAATTTCTTAAATTTAGTAGAAAGTATATTTCTTTATTATGTTTCGATGTATATTTAGGGAAGTTTTCTATTATACCATGTTTTGAATGCTTCCTTGAAATTCAGCTAAATAATTTATCTTTCTCTCTACTTTCTCTTCCTTCAAACTCAGCTAAATATTTTATCAAAACTAACATCGGTTAAAATCAATGTATTACAAAAGTTTCTGTCTACTCCCTCTGCGTGAATGTCTTTTACCATGTCTAGTGACTGAGAGTTACAGCGTATTAAAGATAGAAAGATAAAAAATTTAAGAAAAAACTAATTAATAGATAAACACAAACAGTTAAGAATTACATGAGCATTACTAACAATTGGCACGGAGGATTAATAGAGAGTTAACTCTTCTATTCACTCTAACTGATCATTAATTCTTCTATTATTTCTAGATTATCAATAAGGTGATTTCTAATTGAGTTTTCAGATTTCCGAAACATTCTTTTGGAAGAGTTTTGGTGAAGATATCAGCAATTTGTTCAAATGTAGAATAAAATGACAAGTTCAATTATACATCTTGAACTAAATATTTGAAGAGTTTTTTGTGGATATTATCGTTATTACAGTAAATAATAGTTGGATTCTCTTATGGAAGTTGTAGATCTTACAAGATCCTTCTAAGCGATATGGCTTGACAACTTCTTGTTGTGATAGCCATGTATTTTGCTTTGACTGATAAAAGAGTGGTAGTTGCTTACTTCTTGCTACTTGAGGATACAACTTTAGATCCAATTGAGAAAACATAACCAAATGCTGATTTTCGATCATCTAATGAGTTAGCCTAACTAGAGTTTGTGTATCTTGAGTGAAAGAACATGAGTGGGATTCCAAGAGGAATTTAATCAAGCTACCTTTGATTAAACCTAGCAGCATCCCATGGTAGAACTAGGTTTAACTAAAAGATTGAAGACCTTGTAGTTTTACAATAAACAGTTATTTTGATCAATTACTTTAGCATTTTTACCTACAATCTCCTCATGCGTCAAGAGAATCAAGTGCACAAGACACAATAAAGGTTGTATACTTGAACTTGATCACATCCACTCCAATTGAATGACATCACTAACTAACTAGAGGAAAATCTTGATTGCATCCATGTGCCTTCATTGCTTATCATTAATAGTTTAGGGTACATTCTTAATTTCTTTCCTCATTTTTTTCTATATTTTTTAAGTATTTAATAATTTAAATTAATTTTTCTTACCTATTACAAATCTCTATTGGAAAAGGTATGGTATGTGAGTTTATTAGGAGATGTTAGAACTTAGGTGCAATAGCATTTTAGATTCAATGTAATTGGCCGCAAAAGTAATGTGGAACATAAGGCCAAATAGGCCTAGCACTAAGTCATATTTTGCAAAGGGCATGTCCCCAATTGTATGTATATGTATAAGATGCTTTGGGTAAGTAAAATTAAGGTAAGATAGATAAGAAAGAAAGATATTAAGAGAAAAAGACTTTAGATCTAATATTATACACACACACATGAAGTTGATTTTTATGATGTGTATAAATGTTTAATTTTTATGTGATGCATTCTTAATTGTTATTGACGTACCAAAAGTCAGTATTTTATATCATAAACACTTTGATCATCCTCCTACTATATTCACTAAGGTATAAATACAAAACTCAAGATTCCTAGGGCTCAAAACTTCAATTTGTGCTCCCACTTTTTTCGCTAAAATTTAGTTCCATTGTTGGGACCATAGTCAAGCAATAGAGAACAAATCACAGTGCTAAATAAGACTTGTGAAGTAAAGAATGGTATTATAACACTAACTCATTTGAGGTCAAAATCCAATGAAATTTTCCTACGAAAGTGAATTAATTTATTGTTTCGTCAGCTACCTTTCTATTTAATGTGAGATTTTCATTTTTTTAAAAAATTGGTCCCCGACGTTTGTTGAAATTTCGACGAACAATAATGCTCGTCGCTAGTCCGACGATATTTCATCGAACTCTTAAAGTCAACCTATTTCCAACGATCGATATATGGTTGGCGCCACCTTAATTTGTGGTCGACTGACAGGTATATGGTTTGATGCCCTAGCCGACTATTCTAATATGTTTAATTGCAGACATATTTGATGATTCCAATTGGCACTTGAGGTTGACATAATATTGCAAGTAATCCAAACATTCCTCTACCATCACTTGATAAGGAATATTTGTGTTGTTTTAGTCTCTAATTTGAAGGCCACTGTCAAACTATCCCAAAAACAGTGACAATTATAGTTTGGAAGTTTTATTTTGTTAAGTGGAGTTGTCTCTCACTTTGTGTTCATTTTAAAGAACCATGATTGTTATCACAAATGTACTATTACTTACTGTATGGAGTTGTCTGATAATGACGAAAAAATGATGACTATTTAGGTCTGTCCTCACAATAAAATTTAAAAGTATGAGTTCTTCCAAATTTTGGAGTCTTCCATTGTTTATAGGCCTTAAGGACCTTTTGAACGTTTCCTCAAGTGCATGTGGACATCCATGAAAGTACCTTGACTCCCCTTGTGATCCATGTGGAAGGTGAACAATTGTAATGAGCATACAAAAGTTTGTAAGTTTGATCCTTGACAGTAAGTTCACAAACTTGATGGGGTGTTGTTACAAAACAAAAGCATAATGGAAAATGTTGCATTACAAGGTTTAATGCATCTGTTCCTAGAGTCGGATCCATGTGGCAAAATCCCAAATCCAAAGTTCATAGTCCTTGTCAAGGTGCATTGACATCATGAATGGATGTGTAAAATAAAATGTTTGAAGCATGGTTTCATTGTTCCCTACTGTCCTATTGATCAAAAGTATTGTTCCTTTGAAGAATATGTTGTTCCTTTGTTCAAGCCTTTTATCCATGAAGTTGGCCTTGTTCTGAGTTAAATTCTGATGAGACATTATGCCAAGAAGGCCTTGTGGGTGGGTTTGTTGATTGGAGCCTTGTTTCGATAATTTATCTAAATATTCAAGCTTGGTAAAGAAAAATCATGTCAGATAATATTAGTGCAGAACAAAATGAAGAAACACTTGCTAGATTGAAAAGAAAGGGTGATGGGAAATGTTATTGTCCTTGCAATAATTGCAAGGGCTTAAAGACAAGAAGACTTTTAATCACAACAACTGAGAAACATTGTAGGCAACATGGTCATGTTGAAGGGGGGCATGATTATCGTCCATTGGTAAGTTGTTCATTATATGTCTTTATATTGATTGAATTTGTAAATGTTTATATCTTTTTAACATGGTTTTTTATATATAAAAAAAATCACTTGATCGTGATCATGGTTTATTTGTGTTGATCATTATTATAAAGGTGGGGTGCCCTAGGGCACATGATATGGATTATCATGGCTCAGAGAATGTAGATTTGCAAGTGGAGGAACATGGAGCTATAAATATCGAACATGAAGTTAATGATCCTATGGAAGAAGATGATCATGCACCAAAAAACACAGTTGAAGGTGATGGTACAAATACATTGATCCATGAGACTTTAGCAGCGCAACTGATCATGATGATGATTGAGATGACTTTGATGATGTTCATGATTTACCTGTACTTGAGAAGGCATATGAGCTCCTTTATGAAGGCTCCCAAATAACTCTTCTCTCTATTGTATTGTTGCTGGTGAACTTGAAGGTTATGAATGGTTTATCCAACATAGCAATCTCACAAATGTTAAGATATGTTATATATGTCATCCTTTTTCATCTATTTTTGTTGTTAGTTCATCACTAGTAAATAAAGGATGAAATATGTGCCATTAATGTTTGTTATATTGATTAACAAATTATTTTTTTGTTGTAGATTGATAGGTGAATTTTCATTAACGCCATCAATTATTTTACCTTGCTCATACCAATATTTATCTACCATTGTGAAAGATATTGGAATGGAGTATCAAGCAATAGATGCATGTCCCAATGATCATATTATATATCATAAACAACATTAATTTGCAACAAAATGCCCAGAATATCATATCAATAAATATCGAATAGATCAACTAACAAAAAAGGTGGCTCGCAAGGTTCTTCATTATATTCTCATTATTCCATGTATGCAACTATTATTTAGGTGCGAAAGATTAACACAATTTATAGATTACCATGCACGAAATAGAAGTGGAGATGACATTCTTTGAATGCCTGCAGAAGGTTCTGCATTTAGGGACATGGAGGAAAAATGGCCACACTTTAAAGAAGAACCTCGTAATCTCAGGTTTTCATTGGCAGTGGATGGTGTCAATCCATTTGGAGAGATGAGATCTATTTACTCGGTGTGACCTATTTTTGTTATCAACAATAACATGCCTCCATGGATGTCAATAAAGAGGGAGCACATAATGTTGGCAATGATTGTTCTAGGTATTTTTTTATATTAATTTTCTTTAACATAGTAGCATCTCATTTGTCTTATTTGTTGCATAATGACATATCTTTTTCATTTAATAGTCATGTAGATTCATTTATATATATTGCAATAAAATGGTTATAATACTTATGTAATGTTTATGTTCATTCAACTAGGTAAGTACTACCAAGTTAAAGATATGAATGTATATATATGTTAGACACAATGCACCACTGAGAGGGGGAGGGGGTAAATCACTAGTTCTCAAACTTTTCTCTTTAGCTATCCAATCCAAGCATACTGGTTATTAGATCTAACTATGAATAGACTTACCGCTTAGTGAGGAGACTAAACTCAAATGCAAACATACACAAGGGGACATCCCATAACACTAGCATATACGAGGAAAACCCAAGATGAGAAAAACCTCGGTGAGTAATGTTGCTGGAGTCTACTACTCCAATCCAGCCTCACAGTCAAACCTCTGTTACAATGTTTAGGGCACCAACCCAAGGAGCTATGACCCCTACTTGATTTATGGGCTACAACCCAAAGGAACTACAATCCCTGATTTAGGGCACCAACCCAAGGAGCTACAACCCCTGCACCTAGCTACAACTCAGTGTTCACAAAGTAATCTTAAATACAAAAGTAGTAATTTAGTTACAAGTGAATCTTGTAACAACTCAATACAAACTTCCCTACTAGTGAGATATTCTCTGCAACACTGACTCACTTCTCCTGCTTCTTTTCACCTGTTGCTTCTCTTTCAGTAAATACTACCGATACACCTCTTCCACTTCTCTTTCTTTGTTGGATTACATTCTCATAGCTCAGCACTTTACCAGTGCTCAAATCTACCATTCTACTATCCACCCTTCTCTTTAGCTCCCTTTACCTTTTCTATGTTGGTATAACCACAACTGATTTTACTCTTTACTATCCCTCCTTTCTTAGATACTCTCTAAGAACTTGGCTGATTTTCTCTCACTTGCAGAAGTAACTTACTTCACAATTGCACACTGATCTTCTCTGCAACAGCACTTAACAATGTCTTTGCCCTTCTTATTTATAGGCTGATTTCCTGCCAAAGGACAATTCAAATTCTAGGAGGTTAGGGTTTCTTCACCATCCTCGAGGAAAGCCGAATCCAATCAGATCCTATTAGATCTTGTCTGATCTGATCTTTTAGACTGTCAATCTGCACGACTCTTCCATTTACGCATCTCCTAGATCTCACCTTTCATCTTTGGCGACTTTCTTTTTACCCAAATAGCTAATCCCTTGGTCAAACACGAAAGATCTATCATGTTGTTTCCTCCATCGCCTCGATCTTCTTAATCCCTCTTAGCTAGCTCATAGTTGTCTTCTAGACCTTGAGCCTCAAACCCCTGCAATAGCTTTGCAACATGTCCCGTGATTTATGTGACCTTTCATTAAAGTAGACCAACCTTGCAACAACCCTGTTGATGTACATTCCATCTTTATTCAAATCGAGGTTCGCCACGTTGACTCCATGTGGCATCCATATCGACCAACTGCCAGCTTGGAACTTCATGTTGGTCTAGATAGGATCATCGACCAGCTACTCTATTGATTCCTCTTTCCTACCGGTTTGCTAACCCTACCGATATCACACACTATACCGGTAACCTCATCATGTCTACATTCTATTGAATTGTGGGTGGAACACCTTGACCGATCGTCAAACATGTCTTTCTTGAGCATGCTCACTTCCACAAGGTGGGGCGTCATTTGCATCTACACCTCACTCATATTATCGGTGGGCTTACATATCAGTTACCACTCTTGATGATACCAGTCATCAACCTTCACTAGACTCCTTCATCGGTCAAGCCATTCTCCTCTGACTATATCTGCTTAGTCGGTTTGTCTAAATGACAAACACATCACTCTTCTGTTGTATCACTATCTCAGCATGCCTTCTCTGTCAGTCCAGTGCATAACCCTAATCTCATGCACTTAAGACATTCCCTCAATTCACTAGTGGATCTAGTGTGATCCTTCAAGTACTCTCCTTTACCTCTTTACTCTTATCTCACCAAACTATAATGAACTCAATGCATATAGGAGATAAGCTCCACTTACTTGGTGGAGTAACACCTTGTCATCTACTCATGTGAGTTCCCTGTTTGTGCAACATATCTTCAAACAAGCACATGTGATCCGGTGTGGACACACTCATTGTTAGTCATTACTTCTCATGATGACTGCATCTTCAACCAGTGAGGGTCCTATAGTTGTACAACCTCACAGCACACCGATTCATTCTTCTCTTCCAGTGTTGATGTGATTCTGATAATATTCTACCTCTTCATCATAAGCACTAGCTCAAACATCTTGCTCATCCTCCTTGAACTCTGGTCATGACCTGTGCAGGCTGACATCCACTTTCTTGGTTGATCTAACTTCCCAAGTCAAAACATCACTTACCAGTTGACATCCTTTCCTTACTGGTGATCTGCAACACAAGGTGATATCAAGGATATCTCAACCTATACTTCCTCCTTGATAGTGTTGCACATACATCTCTCATATCGGTTGACATCAATGACAACACAATGCCAACAATATATTGAGCCTCTTATTGACGAATTACTAAAGTTATGGAATGGCGTCACTATGTATGACATCTCTACACCAATAGAACAAAGATAATTTTAATTCCATGCAATGCTTGTATGGACAATCCATGATGGCCTAGGGCTAACACATTTTTGTGGTATGTTATAATGTTCAACTGCACTTTAATGATATTTAATTTTATGAAGTTGTAAAGCGGAAAATCGCAATCGAACCCTAGTTGTTCTCCCCTCTTCCAACTCCGAGAAGAGAGAAGGGAGGTTCCCTAGGGTTGATGGTTTTCACTTAAGGGAGAGACTTTACATTCAAAAGAGGGGTTGAAACTCACAAGATCCAATCCCACACAATGCAAGATTAGATGCTAAATGAGTTTCAAGGGTCAAGACAGCAAGGCTACCCTCTTTTGCAAAGAATGTTGATAGGAAGATTAAGCTAGGAATGCATAGAAAGTGATAAAGATTCGCTTTATAAACTGAGTTAGGGATATAGTATGAAGTTGCGGACCTAGAATTAGTAGTAAAATGTCGATACGGCGCTGTCCTGCAAATTTGAGCAAAAGTTGTTGAGACGATGGCGCCCGGTACCACAGTCCTCCAAAAAATCCACGAAACGAAGGGGATCTGTTCGTCTCTGCACAAGGATTCCAGATCTTCAATTTCAGCCGCATACCTACAACCTACACACAGAAAAGCGAAGACGACTGGGGGGTTAGGGATTAGGGGTTTGCCTTTAGGTCAAACCCCGGTTTTGGAATTAACCAAGAAATGAGAAATGCTGTAAATGTAAATGTATGTAATGTAAAACAAGTACTAATACCTTGTTGTAAGGATGTTTGTATCCTTGTGTGCGAAGGTATAGATGTTGTATGTTGTAGTATGTAGTATGTGATCTCCTCTTCAATGGTTGAATCCTTGACTTGAATGCAACACTTAGCCTTGAATGGAGACTTAGAAGGAATGCTTGAATGCTTGAATGCTTGAATGCTTGAATGTTTGAATCTTGCTTTCGCCTTTTTTCCATCTACCCCAATGAGAGAGGAAAATGTCATTTATATACTTGTCAATTAGGGTTGAAAGACTGATTTTCCCGACCTTAGGCCAACCAGGGAATGTAATTTCCAATTTGCAAACAAAAAGACCCGAGACCCCCTACGAGACCGGGCCCAAAATAGGCCCAGGGACCAGGGCACTGGGCGCCATGGTCCTGGGGGACTAGGGCGCTGAGCGCCCTGGTCTTGAGGGACCAGGGCGCTAGGCGCTCTGGTCCCACCTCTCAGGACAGCAGGGTGCAAGGAGGTTCAGGCCAGGGTGCTTGAAAAATGCAGTTTTTAGTGTCGTAAGCAAGTTTCAAGGTCTCCATTCAGGTTGCGTGTTGCGTCACCATCGTGAAGACCGAAATACAGTCAAAATTGCAAGTGTCGCAATTTTAGGATGCTACATTTAGCCCCCACTTTAGCGGGAGTATGTATGCTCATACTTCCGGTAAAGTACAAGGAAACAACATTGAAAGACTTTCACCACGTCAAGGAGGCAAGACACACCAAGCCCCCAGTGGACTAAGGATCTTATGACTTCGATTGACAAAGTAAAAGGGAAGATCACGAGGGAGAACCATGACTGTCAGTAGTAAGGTTCCCTCACTATGAGTCATGCAAGAAAAATACCAAAAATTTTCAAGGCAAAGTTAAGTTCACCAGGAAATTTTCAAGTATCTTGAAAGGATAGACAGGGTGTATGCCCCCCTACGTTAAAGCGATCGCACATGCCTTAACGGGGGTGATTGTTTTAATGTAGTGATACACATAAGAAATGAGAAGGGAAAGGAGCACGTTATCGCAAAGATTTAGCCCCCAAGTGTGAGATAAACCCAAGGATAATAGACACAAAACACAAAGCACAAGGTGACTTCGCTTTCCTTGGGGTCAATATGCTGTATGATAAGTCATGTATATATATCATATGTATGTATGCATAATTGTTCTTCATTCCCCAATCAAGGAAGGTCACCTAGAAGAAGGGAACACATGTGTCTTTTGAGTCAACATGAGAGAGACCAAAAGAGATCTCAATGCTTTGCATCGTCCTCAAGTAGACAACACTAAGGACAACAAATAGAAGAATGAGAATAACATATAGACGAAGTAACAAAAGAGAGGAGGAGAGAATCTGCTATGCTAATGTAACTAGTCTAGCACGTCATCTACCCCCTGATCTTGCTGATCAATGTTTCGGGAAGGCAGGGAACACGCTAGAGGAGGAACATCCAACACAGCAGATGGAGCTATCACAAGATCCAAACAAGGGCTATGTTCATGTTCCAAGCCACATTGTTCTTGTCTAGGAGCTAGGATAAGTGCTTTAGAAAATTCATTAGATAAATGGTTATCAATATCAACAAGTTCATATTCACTATCAGAAGCAAGAGGAGTAACATTTTCATCATGAATAACATTTTCATCTATATCATCATCAAGATTTATAAAAATAGGATCTTTAACTCACACAGGATCAAGACCATCATGCATCTTATGTTTAGGAGATTTAGGCTCAATGTCTGGCTGAGGAGAAAATGGAATAATGCTTGTTGAAGGTGTTTTTGGAGATTGCAAAGTTTGAGAAGCAGCTGCTTGAGCCCTAAGATGACGCTTTTGTCGGCGTTCATGTGCAGAATGATTTCGTCTAGTCTTAGTAGGAAGTGGAGAAGATTGAGGAGGAGGAATGTTCTCATCCTTATTACTTGGGTGTTTAGGTTGTGGTCTCTTAGGCTGGATAATAGGAGAAGAAGAAGGTCTCTTCTCTCTATAGAAGGAAGGAGGAGGAACTGCTCCATATAAAGGAGGAATTTTTGGTTTAGGAAGAAGACCAAGTCCATCATGACGAGGAGGTATAGGTCTACTTTTAGAAGGTTTGTTAGGCATAGACATAGTCACATCCATAGGGACGAGTTGGGAATCTTCTTGAGTAAAGACATTAGTTTTATCTTTCAAAGGAAGAACTTCCTTCTCAAGAACGATAGGAATGTCAAGTTTAGGTGTTCTAGGTTCACTTAGAGATAGGATCATATCTGTTTTCCACTTTTGATAAGATTTGAAAAGATGATCACTTCGCGGAGGAAGAGATTGGAATTGTTTAGGCCAAAAGTAATCAATAGGAACGCTAGAAGTTCTTTCAGCTGGTTTAAAGAGACTATGATTGACAGTAACAACTTCACCATTATGGGGAAATTTCAAACATTTGTGAATAGGAGAAGCAATAGCCTTCATGGAAGATAGCCAAGGATAGCCAAGCTTCACACGAAATTGTTCAGGTGAAGGAATAATAGCAAAGTTCACATCAAGGGATTTGTTATGGACCTCAATAGGCAATGTAATAGAACCAATTGCAGGAGAAGAAAATGCATCAAATAATTTCACAATCACATCTGTTTTGTCATAGATCACTTGATTCAATTGCAAAGTAAAAAGAAATTCTTTAGTAATAACATTAACCATGAACGAAGGATCAATAAGCATTCCACGACAGGGTGTATTCTTGACTTTTGCAACTATGTATAAAGGACCATCAGGTGCTCTAATGGTTTCACTAGAGTCAAATGTGATGGAAGGTTCTTTAGGGTTTTCTTGCTGCTCTACAAAGTTAATCACATTCGGAGTCATAGACACAAGACCATCAGATGAGAGAGAGGAATCATTAGCCTCAATCGCATTGGAGGTATGAGAAGGTAATGGATCAATAAAAATCTGAAGATTTTGGTTAGGAGGAGCTACAGATGTGTTGCCTTTATCATTCACTCCGGAAACAGAGATAGTATTATTATCAATCAAATCTTGAATTTTACCCTTTAAAGAAAAACATTTTTCAGTATCATGCCCAGGCTGACGATGAAAGTGACAAAAAGCTTTGTTATCAAAATAAGGTGAAGTAATCTTTGCAGGATCAATTTGCCTTATAGGAGGAAGAGTAAGCACATTTTGTTCCAATAACTTATTCATAATACTATGCAATGATTCATTCAAAGGAGTATACTTTCTTTCTTTCTTGAAAAATTTAGAAATAGGAGGCACACCTGATGCTGCATTCACATTGTTGTTGATGATGTTTTCATTGAATTTGATGGAATCTCTGTTCGGTTTAAACTTTCCAAATGGTTGTTGACTGCTATCACCCTTATCACTCGGAGCCATAGGATGTGATTGTTCCATTTGACTCACAGTCAGTTGATAATTGTGAAGAGTTGCACACAACTGTTGGAAAGAAGTAAACTCAGAAAACAGAAGTTTGTCTCGAATATCTTTTTGCAAATTAGAAATAAAGATTCTTTGAATATCATTGTCAGGCACTGGAAAAGAAATTTGAGCATACAAATGCTTATATCTACCAATGAAATCAGTCACTTTTTCTTTAACAGCTTGTTTACAATGCATTAAATCAATCAAAGTAACTTTAGGACTTATATTGTTTTGAAATTGTTGAATGAAAGCATTTGCAAGTTGTTCGAAAGAAGTAATAGAATAAGAAGGCAATGAGCAATACCATTGTAGGGCTTTGTCTCTTAATGTTCTAGTGAACAGTTTTGCAAGCAACCTTGGGTCATAAGCAAAATCAGTACATATTGTTTGAAAAGTCTTAACATGTGTTAGAGGATCACCTTTACCATTATACAGCTCCAAATGCGGGATTTCAACATGTTTAGGAGGGATAGCTCGAACAATGTCAAGAGAAAGTGGGCTCGCAACATCAAATGTGGGCACACTAAACTTAGATTGATTCATAGAGGCAATTTGTTGCTGTAAAGAAGAGACAGTTTGTGCAAGATTGTTAATGGTCGCTTCAGTCGAAGAATTCATATTAGGTGTGTTAGATTGAGATGGAGGTGTTATGTTATTGAAAGAAGGTAGAGAATAAGGTGGTGGGACTCTATGATAGTCAATCATAGGGGATGATTGGACAAGAGGAACACTACAAGGAGGAATGGAATGGTTGAATGAATTTCCCCCTTGCGTCATGTTCATTGGTGGAGATGTAGTAGGAACACTCATTGAAGGAATGAATGAAGAAGTCAGATTAAATGAAGGAATAGGGTTAATTGAAGAAGAGGGAAGATTGCCCCCATGACTAGTGATCACAGGGGGAATGTCTTGTATAGAAGTAGCCATTATGTTTGATGTAAAGGTAGGTATGCTAGCAATAGAAGTTGTCAAAGGAATAGAATGATTGACTTGTGTAGGAGGTTGTGTATAACCTAAAGATTCAGTACAGCTCTTCATAGGCATCACGTTCGAATTCACAATGTGTGAAATACCACGCAAAATATCAATTCCATTCTTATCACTTTGAAGCATACGTTTTAGACCCTCACTTAAAGGAAGAGCTTGACTATCGGGATACTCATGAGACATCCATTGGTGAAAATCATCAAATTGGTTATCCAATTTCGAAAGTTGTTCTACAGAAACCTCATGGAGAGCTTCTTCATCATTAGGAGGATTAGAGGAATTACCCATATCCTCGTTAAAAAGGCTATTCAAATTCGGTTCCATCTCCTCGGTAGTTAAACCTCAGAAAGACTTAATTCTACGGCTTCGTCTAACGAGAATAGTGGAAGTAGGGCTTATTGTTGTAAAACTCATGCACTAGAAAGGGAGATAAGATTTTGAATTTAGAGGTAGCAATTTTCAGTAAAATCAGCCAATCTTCTGGATTTAAGCTGTTAAATGCAATCACGACAGTCTCCCGAAATTTCGAAAAAAAATGTCCGGGACCGTGGCACTCGGAGTGCAACACGGTCCTTGCAACTTTTTTCGAAATTTGCAGGGATGAAAGGTATGATGATTTTAGAGCTAATCTGAAAAAATTGAGTGATTTTACGATCTGTAGATAGGCCAAATTAAAGTTGCGATCTCAAAATTGAACCCTATCAAGATTGTTGAAAAATGCAAAAATTTGAATTTTGAAAAAGAGAGGGAAACTGAAATTTTGAATTTTATGATTTTAGAGGGAATGCCAAAAGCAATGCAAGTTTTGAAATTTAAAAATTGACTCAATTTCACGCAAAATTCAATTTTGAAAGCAGAAATCAAAGTTGTTGTAATTAAGCACTTAATTTCAAAAGTCACAAATTGCAAGAATTTGAATAAAGCACTGAAATTTCGAATGAATGCAAACACACTTTTCAGATTTAGGACAGTAAGAACACAATTTTGACACAAAATTTCAATTTCGATGATTTTTGAATGATTAAAAACCTTAATCCAAGCAATCACAAGACCAACTTTGACTATAATTTTGAAAGTGTTAGATTTGATAAAATCAGCCAAAATTCTGGATTTTAGCAGGAAAATACAGTAAGATCTTGCTCCCGAAATTTTGGAAAAAATGTTGAGGATGATGGCGCTCGGAGTGCACACGGTCCTCGCAACTTTTTTCCAAATTTTCAGGGATGAAAGATATTGTGATTTTATTGCGGAATCCAAAGTTACAGCTGATTTGGAGATGTTTTGATCAGTGAAATTGTCGGAGAAAGGTTGAATCAAGAGGGTTTCAAAAATTAGGGTTTTGACACTTAACCACTTAATTTTCAAAATTAAAGCACAAATATGAACTGATAATTTGTAATAGAAGGGCAGATCTGAAGTAAGCATTAATAATTAAACATTTCACAAGTTCAATTACTAAAAAGAAATTTTAGGGTTTTTATGCAATCACCTCTAAAATTTTGCAAAAGATCAAACATGGAAATGTAATCAAGGAATCCAATTTTCAGATCTAATCATGAATAATCAGAAAGGATGTTCACGTTGGGTTCACCAAAATGTAAAGCAAAAAATCGCAATCGAACCCTAGTTGTTCTCCCCTCTTCCAACTCTGAGGAGAGAGAAGGGAGGTTCGCTAGGGTTGATGGTTTTCACTTAAGGGAGAGACTTTACATTCAAAAGAGGGGTTGAAACTCACAAGATCCAATCCCACACAATGCAAGATTAGATGCTAAATGAGTTTCAAGGGTCAAGACAGCAAGGCTACCCTCTTTTGCAAAGAATGTTGATAGGAAGATTAAGCTAGGAATGCATAGAAAGTGATAAAGATTCGCTTTATAAACTGAGTTAGGGATATAGTATGAAGCTGCGGACCTGGAATTAGCAGTAAAATGTCGATACGGCGCTGTCCTGCAAATTTGAGCAAAAGTTGTCGGGACGATGGCGCCTGACGCCATGGTCCTCCGAAAAATCCACAAAATGAAGGGGGATATATTCGTCTCTGCACAAGGATTCCAGATCTTCAATTTCAGCCGCGTACCTGCAACCTACACATAGAAAAGCGAAGATGATTGGGGGGTTAGGGATTAGGGGTTTGCCTTTAGGTCAAACCCCGGTTTTGGAATTAACCAAGAAATGAGAAATGTTGTAAATGTAAATGTATGTAATGTAAAACAAGTACTAATACCTTGTTGTAAGGATGTTTGTATCCTTATGTGCGAAGGTATAGATGTTGTATGTTGTAGTATGTAGTATGTGATCTCCTCTTCAATGGTTGAATCCTTGACTTGAATGCAACACTTAGCCTTGAATGGAGACTTAGAAGGAATGCTTGAATGCTTGAATGCTTGAATGTTTGAATCTTGCTTTCGCCTTTTTTCCATCTACCCCAATGAGAGAGGAAAATGTCATTTATATACTTGTCAATTAGGGTTGAAAGACTGATTTTCCCGACCTTAGGCCAACCAGGGAATGTAATTTCCAATTTGCAAACAAAAAGACCCGAGACCCCTTAGGAGACCGGGCCCAAAATAGGCCCAGGGACCAGGGCACTGGGCGCCATGGTCCTGGGGGACCAGGGTGCTGGGCGCTCTGGTCCCACCTCCCGGGACAGCTGGGTGCAAGGAGGTTCAGGCCAGGGTGCTTGAAAAATGCAGTTTTTAGTGTCGTAAGCAAGTTTCAGGGTCTCCATTCAGGTTGCGTGTTGCATCGCCATCGTGAAGACCGAAATACAGTCGAAATTGCAAGTGTCGCAATTTTAGGATGCTACAGAAGTAAATATCATGCATGTTTTTTAAATAATCTATTCTTTAAATATAATTATAAAAATTGACATATTTAATCCAATTATATATGATATTGTAGGTCTTCAAACAAAGGGAAAATTTGCATGTTCAGTTTGTGGTCCAAAGATGAAATTTCATTGTTCAAAAAGTTTAGGAAAGCTAGTGTTTGATGAGTATAGGCACTTCCTCCATAAAAGTCATAAGTATCAAACTACTAAAACCATATTTTCAATGGGAAAGAAGAGACTACATCAAAACCATGAAGAATGACACCTCGCCTATGGAAGTTGGAATATAATAGAATTAATTGTCAAGATTATACATCGGATCAAATTGTTTATCTATCATATATGATATGTTTGGAATTTATATTTTTATATTGTGTTTTGTTGACTCATGCTATAATTGAGAATTATTGTTGTTGTTAATTTGTTTAACTTATATGCATCATGAAGGTCGTCAAGGCATTAATGGTTGGCTTCCACAAGGACTGAAAAGTTATCCCAGACAATTTAGTAGGTTTCCCTACTATGAGAAGCTACAAATTGTGCATTTATTTGATAAGATGCATATCAAAAAGAATTTAACAGAAACGTTATGGAAAATATTGGATGGAGGGCATGAAAAAGAAAAAATTGTCAAAATTTGTAGTGACGTTCAAGAAGCCAATCATGCAATGAAAAATGTCATTCAATTAAATAGTGATGGAGACCAAATTAATATAAGCACCCTTCCTTGGTTATTAATAGAGCAGCAAAGCAATGCTATAAAAGAAGTCATATGAAAAATTTGATTTCCCATAAGATTTATTGCGAACATAAACAATATCATAACAAAGAAAGGTGAATTTAGATCAGGGATGAAAACACATGATTGGCATACCTTCATTAAGGTAATTATTATGGTTTATTATATATATATATATATTTGTATGTTGCATGTACTTTTCAGTGTGTTTACTACTTTTGGAAAAATAATGAAAAGATCATTTTATAATTATCGTAGTGCGTTCTACCTCTCTCTCCCAAACAACTTCGACAACAATGTCAAGCAAGTTATATATGATATTGGAAAATACATGAGGTAAGTAGCAATATTTGTTCAATTCATTGTATAGATATTATATTTGTCATTTATTTTACTTGTTATGTAATATATTGTATGTTTTTGTTAAATCTCATTAATATATTTACACCTTGAATCACTTGTAGATGGTTGTTATCTAAAGAAATCCATAAAGAAGATATAAATTATTGGAAGAGAAAAAATCCTCGTCTAATGTGTGAAATGCAAAAGTGTCTACTTTCAACATTTTTCAATGCACAAGAACACTACCTCATACACCAAGTTGAGGAGATTGAATTGTGTGGAACTATACACACAAGGTCAATGTGGATGGCTGAGAGGCACTTGAAATTTTTGAAGGCTTTGGTTGGACAAAGAGAACATCTTGAGGGTTCTATAGTGGAGGGATATATGGTATAGCAGGCCATGATATGCATTACTGAATATCTTCCTAAGTTTACATCAAAGTTCCATGTAGATCACATTTGGGATCCCAACTCCATTAACAAATTCGAAGGGGAGTACCTGATGGGGAAAGGTAGATTGAGGAAAGTGAGAGGTAATTATAAGATGGTCATTGAGATTAATTAGAATACATTTTACATTTGGTTTTTATGTATACTGTACTTATTTAATTATTAATCAATTATAAATTAAGGTCGTATACTGTGGTAATTAACTAATTATACATCGTTTGTGAATTTCATTTTTTTTAATACAGTTGGTCGAGAGTGGGATGCACTACATTTGAACATCGCAAACGATCTTGATTGGATGACAGTATGGATTGAACGATGTCAACAATTTGGTCATGCATTAACATGGGAAGGTGTGGCTTCATTGATTAAAGAAGCTCATTGTAATGGAGATTCCAATATTACACCATTGAGGGAAACTGATTTAGCATATGGTTTAAGAGATAAATAGGTACGTATAAATATATTAATCACCTATATTTTTTAATTATTTTCAATTATATTATTGATGTATATATATATATGTTGAGTTTATATATATATATATGTTGAGTTTTTTTCTTTGCATACATTCGACCAAGAATAAATATGTTTATCAACTGACAATGCAATAATTTTTACATGTTTGACATATTGCAAGTGAAACACCACAAGGCTATGTGGTGCAATGGTCAGAAATTGTGAACCAAAAAGTTGGATGACACAAAGAAAACCTGTGATTCTAAGATAACTGCAGTCTTTCAGGTGACTAATGTTTCATCCAGAATCGACATACATCCAGAAGTCTCAAAAAATTTATACTATGGGATTTTGGATGATATACTTGAGTGTGAATTTAAGTCCTTCAAATTAGTTATGTTCGTTGTCCAATTGTATAGGCTACGATTGAATGAAAATGATCTCAAGAGAACTATTGTTGAACATGATAATGGATTTACCATGGTTAATACAAGGTCGTTTGAGCGAGCTGGAAATGAGCCCTATGTTCTTCCAAGCCAATGTGAGTAGGTATTTTACTCAGAGGTTCTAGGTAAACCGGGTTGGTCATTTGTTGTTAGACATGATCCAAGAGGAAGGCTGGTAAAGTGTAATGTGGTGGAAGAAGAAGATACCGAAGAACTAGAAGATGATGTAGATGATGACCAAGATCAATAGTTAGTTGATGACATGCCTGACGAAGATGTCGAACAAGATGAACTAGATCATGATGATGTAGGAGTTAATGTTCATGAAGATGATATCCGTGTGGATGATGACATTATCATAATTGATATCAATGATGATGATGATGATATAACCAATCCTTACAATGTTGAATCTGGATAAGATGATACAGATAAAGAGTTGGATGAAGAAGAAGATCAATGACATTGAAATGTATGAGTTATGTAATTATATTATCTATATGATATTGATTTCTTGATAGAACTATATTTGACTTATATGGTTACATAATTAATTCATGATGTACTTTTTAATGTTTTTAATTCATGATCATAATGAATAGTGTTTTGGGAAATTTCATGAAAGATGACACATTGAAGTGAAATAATTGCAAAGTCATTTAGATGTTTTAGACCAAAAGCCCTTTGCAATGTCATTTTTAGGATCATCTCCAATTTGATTACTAGGAATTTTGCGACTCATTCGCCCTTTTGTATATAATTAGTACCTTAGAATAATATCTTAATGAGACATTTTCCTTACTCCATGATGGTGACATGTTACCAAATTTAGACTTAATCCTTTAATCCTATTTTTTTTCTTAATCTCTATTGTAGGAGTAATTTCTTGTTACATGAAAATTCAGGGTAATCTTGTTTGCACATGATTTGTTGTAATTTGCTAGATTTACTCCATGATTCTTTTGGTGTCATGTCCTAATTGTTGAAATTCTTGTTAAATTGTTTATTATATTATTCTAAAGTAATCTGAGTTGTTGTGCATTCTATTTGCCATTATCTGCTAAGTTGACATCATGTTCCATCTTCTTGTGCTATGACCAGACTATTCATATTGGTTAATTTGTTATCATGTGGTAAAAAAAAACAATAAATAAATGTGAACAAAGTTCTTAATGATTATAGGATGGCATGATTTAATATGCATATTTTAGTGGCATGTCCTATTTGAAATCAATTCTCTCTTCCCCCTTCCTTATTTCTTGACATGTGGATGAAAAGCTTGGTAAAATGAATCTTTATGTGTCAAAACATGTTTGGAAAGCTAACAAAAGTTTTATGCCTTGATGTATGAGAAATTAGAAACTTATGAGTAAATAAAGTCATTTATGAGTGTTATATGAAATATGTATGTTTGAAATCTCATATGTATCTTGATGGTCCAACTATGTAACAACATGCAATTTCTTCACACAGTGACTTAGAGTAGCAATTATCAACCATAGATAATTATAACAAAGAATTGACTTGGAAATTAAAAAATCCACTGTAAATTGAAAATAAGACATCTGTCTTTTGTATTGCTTGAAAATAAGAGTCTTTGCAACTAATTAATTATCATATATATGTTCTTGTATATCTTGTTATTACAAAATGATTTCCCATATATAGGGAAAATAAGAGTTGTTACAATGAAAAGGCATGTCTTTCTAAAAGAGAATAATTTTAACAACTAATTATCTCAAATGAAGATATTAACATACCCCAAGTGGTCAACATATTCCTAAGCTTGGTAAACATTAGTATTTGCAAAGAGATGGCCCATCATGTATTAATAATCACAAAGGAATTCCTTTGCACAAGTTTTAAAAATGACAAATAATTCCTTAAATTAATAATCACAAAGGACCAATTTGACAAGAAGATAATTCCACACCACAATTACAGAAAAAAGAAACTGGATCTTTATATTAATCTTCAAAGTATGAGTACATAGTATAATGCTTCCTCTAATCTAGCTCCTATTCTATTTTCTAATATCTTTTAGAATTCAGTCTTGGTTTCTCCTTTATACAAAATGAGGAGAAGTGACAAGCTTTGGACCGTTTACAATTGCATCCTTTCATAAATAACAAGATAAAACATAATAAATTAACACATTAGGAAGATAACTAAAAAAAATAAAATTGGAGAATATCATGCTTGAAACGAGGAAGAAATAACCCTAGGGTCTGATTCATCATGTGATTTTTCGCTAGTTTTCTCCTTTCCTTTGAGTACTTGTTTCTTCTTCTGGGAAGAAATCTTGGTGGGTCTTATGTACTCCTCTACCCATTTTGAGATTTGAACATGAGTAGGCTATTGGTAATGAAGAATATCTAGCATACTAAGAAAATGGTCTTTCCATTTCTTGCTAGTAATTGCTCGAACTTTGACCAAAAACTTTGAGAATCTCTTTTTGAATAGAACAACCCTATCTAGGAACATGTTAAAAATTTTAACACTGAAGTCTTTATCTTCCTTCAAATGGGAAATGATCTGCGAAACCATGTCTTTATACTCTATTTTCCATTCCTCCAAACTCTTTACATGGCCCCTCTTTATCAATGAATTCAGGGATTGTCCAATGCTTAATAGTATGAAAGGAGGATAATTTTTCTTTTATTATTCTTTCTTCCCATTCTATGTAATCTATTTCCTTAATCATAGTATCGATCATTTCCTCTATTTTTTTGATTTCACTAGGTGCATCTAGATCCCTCTGAGTAACCTCACGAAGCCTGATCAAATCATAATGAGAGGGCTTCCACCTCCTGGAGAGCTCATCTAATTGTGGCTTATGTTTAGCAAATGTTTCTAGCATGTCCAATAGAATTTGGTATCCAACATATACTTCATCACATTTACTAATCACCAAATCAACCCTATATGTCAGTACTTGCTCTAAAGCATTTAACACCTACTTAGGCATTTCCTATAAAAGAATTTCATTTGTACTTCTTAATTGGTGATTTTCCTTTACATACTTATCCATTTTTTCTTTTGACACTTTATCATCCTTTACATCAATTGGTACAGAGGAGGCGTCCTTATGTAGTACTAGTGCCTTGCTCTTGTTACTACTCTTTAATCTTTGTAGTTCTTTCTTCAAAGCAACATTCTCAAGGTACAATTGATTGATGGCTCTGTTCATTTGTGTCTCCCTAACTTATGTTCCTCCCCTAATTTCTCTTGCATATGTTTGACCTGGTCTTTATTAAACATTGCTTTGTGCATTAATTTTGTATCTGATACCAAAGGAGAAGTGTTTTCTATTGTTTGCACCAATGCCATTCCATCATTTCCTTTGACAATGTCAAGTAATTTGGGCTTATGAGGGCCCTTAAAACTCACCCATGTGGCCAAAAATTTAGTTTTGGGATTGTACCCTTAATAACTCATTTGGGTGCATTTTCCGCCAAAAAATTCCAACGAACTATGGGAATTTTTTTGTTTTGTCGGATATTATGAGGTTAACTATGTCAATTTCTTTTTTTTTTTTTTAAACTTGCCCGACATTCATAGGAATTCCGAGTGTTATTAATTTTGTCAGAGTTACAACAAGTGGTCATTGGAATTTTGACAAAAAATGGAAAAGTAAAAAAGTAAAAAAAAAACCTTAGGGTTAGTCAAGTAAAAAATATAAAAAATTCAAAAGACTTCAATCACGTGTGCAGGAGCTTGATCAGGAAGAGGAGATTCACAGGAAGAGAAACCAAAGGAAGTGAGACCAAAGTAGCAAACTATTTGAAAAAAGGAGCTCAATTAGGAAGAGGAGATTCATAGGATGAGAGACGATGGTGAATGAAGAACCCGACCAGAACTCATTGAGTGAGGGATAGTTTGGATCAAAATGCAATATGTTGAACCCCAATGTGACTATAGCTTCGATTGGGTGGCCTAATTCTGATGTTGGCGAGTGAGATGGTGAAGATAGGCTAATCAGTTTACAAGTGAGCCATCACTTAGCTTCATCTTATGTGCATCTCAAACATAATCAGATTTGCATAGCTACTGTTTCCTGGGTATTGTTTCATGGGTATCCCATAGATGCATTTTTAGGGTATCGGGAAACACACGACATGGAGGCTATTATTTGGGTTGGCACTACTAGTTTTAACAGGTTGGTTCTAATCATAGTTTTTGTCTGATTGGAAGAAAAATTTAAATTGACCTTAAATCAATAACCCCATTACATCAATTGAGAAGAAGAAAAAGTAGGGTTATTGTCACATACGAGAGAGAATGACATAGAAAAATTGGTTACACTGTTATCTTTAGCAAATCTGATGACCATGTATGTGATACAAATTTTACAAGTTATAGCTTCTATCCAATGTGTGTAGTATTTAGTTGTCATCAATAAAAATTTGTGACCTATAGAAGAGTTTGGGTTAATGACACTAATGAAATGTAATGCCCATTAGGTGAATGGTCTTCACAAAATACACCAAATATTTGTCTAAATCTGAGATCAAACATTAGCTAAGTCTATGAAGTAGCTAAGATCAAAATTTATCAGAATGAGATCCATTTATTGTTAGGAATTTAGTAAAAGTGGAAGCCATTTTTATTGTTGGATCTCTGTCTAATAAATTTTAATCTCAGCTACTTCATAGACTTAGCTAATCTTTGATATAGAGAGTAAATAAAATATATTTAACCCATGAATTGTAGAAAATAGATTTTGTTGTTTATATTCATATTGTTGATTACAAGGCAACTATTCATCTAACTTTTTAATCTTTGATATAGAGAGTAAATAAAATAGAGTTTAACCCATGAATTGTAGAAAATAGATTTTGTTGTTTATATTCATATTGTTGATTACAAGGCAAATATTCATCTAACTTTTTAAAAGGCTTGTCACCAAATACACCAAATAGTTGTCTAAGTCTGAGATCAAAAATTAGCTAAGTCTATGAAGTAGCTAAGGTAAAATTTTATCAAAAAGATCCATTTATTTTTAGGAATTTAGTAAAAGTGGAAGCCTTTTTAATTGTTGGTGACTGCCCTTTTAAAAAGTTAAATGAATATTCACCTATGTAATCAGCAATATGAATATAAACAACCAAATCTATTTTCTACAATTCATGGGTTAAACTCTATTTTATTTACTCTCTATATCTCTATGCTATGGAAATTACCTTAAGTTTATTAAAAAAAGTATTTTGTGTCTATAGATATAAAGCATTGTAATTGTGGAATATGACTTGAAAAGCTTTCTAAAATATTGAATTAACCCTATAAAACTCCTTGTCTCAATCATAATGAAATTCTTGGATCACTTCAAAATGGCTTTCAGTTTTGTCACTTGTCTGTTAACTTTTTATCGTAACTGTTTATAAAGCTAGTAACAAATTTAACTAGTAACAAAGCTTTCATCGTAATTGTTTATAAAGATAGTAACAAATCTAACTAAGACTAATCAATCTCTTAACATTAGATTAATTTTGCCAATATGTTCAACATATGCTTGTTATTTGTGTGTGACACATTCAGTGAGTAGTTTCTTCATCGTGTATTCTTGAGCATATAGTTCATCAGTGATTTTGGAAACCTGCGGTGCCAATTCTTCATCCTCTTTGATCTTCGATACTCTACGCTCTAAATTTCCACCCAATTTAGCCTTGAATTGCTCCATTGTCAAGAGCTTGTAGTCACTCATTGGATTCAGAAGTTCTTCTGCATTCTCAAACTTATCCATGTTTCTTTTAAACAATTTATAGTAATGATCATGAGTAGCAATCATCTCTTCAACCTCTCCTTCAATGTCATATGGTTATCCAAGCTTGTGAAAGTGCCTTTGTATGCGAACCGGAATGGAGTAGCTTGAGTGTTCATTGCATCAATCATGTGCTTGATTATCCTTGTTATCAATGTAGGTACATCAAAATATTTATTCTCATTTTCCTTGTTCATTTTCTTCTCAAACTTTTCTCCTTTTTATTTCCAATATATGGCATCCTAAGATGAAAGCATGACCCTCTTCTCTTCCTTATAATCAATAGGTCATTCTAGTATTGCAATCCTTTGATCCTTTTGCAATTGAGTGGCTATCTCTTGCCACTTTTATCTTTCTTCAACCTCTGCATGATATGCATCCTTGTAGTGAAGCATTTCTCTTGTGACAAAATCCACCTGATCTACATTTAGTCTAGCCACATTTAAATTTAACATTGCACTCTACATGGGATTGTTCATCCCCACTTGTTGAATAGTCAATTGTTACTACTTATCAAGTTGCCATTAGTTTTATGTCAAAGTTATTCTATATACTCTAGTCGGTTACTACTATTGAGATATTCAGTCGGTATGCACAGTCTAGTTGGTTATTGAAGAAATTAGTCTCAGAACATACTTTACACCGAGCTATCTACCGAGTATCATTTCATGTCTACCGAGCAACAAAGATGACACACTGAGTTGTTATACACTGAGTGAAATGTGTTACCAGATTCATTGAACTTGGACATACATATGAAAACATGTTACAAGATCAAGGAACATCTAACCGTTATCACATTGGAAATTGCACTTAAAGATTGTGTATGATTTTGAGGTCATCTAACCAATGAAATATTTTGCATGGTTATTCATTTGATAAATCATGTTTGTAAGATCGAAGCAATGAATGGATCACCGACATAAGAGATCTATTTATACAGCATGAGTCAAGAATTAAAAAGGTGTGTGTGCATAAGTGTAAGAAGACTATTACAAAGACACAGAGGTCATTGAGAAGGTTTTCAGAGAACAGTCAAAGAATAGAGTAAACAGAAGGGTTTACCGAGTTACTATATGGGTTACTGAGGTATGCTATAAGCAAGGTAATCTATTCTGAGTACATAGAATCTGCTATAACATTCCAAATGTAAAGTTGCAAATATTTGTAATGATTTATTGTAATGTTTTGAAGTTTTAAGAGAAACCTTTAATAGGGTAAAATAGTCTAAACAAGTCTATAAATTGTAAAGCCTCTAACCAGGTACAAAATTTAGTTTAAGTGTTGCAAAATCCTTTAGCAAGGTAGATATAATAGATCTTGTTACTCCTAATAGGGTAAGCTATCAGAAATAGCTAAACATGTAGCTCTAATCAAGCACTCTTTATTATTGCAGTAGTGAAGTTGTGGGTGCCATCCCCATCGTAGTTTTTCTCTCTAACCAAGAGTTTCTGCGTAACCAAAATATATGTGTTATGGAGTGAATCATGTATGATTGTTATCTATTTGTTTTAGCTTTATATTATGTTACTGCACTATTCGGTTTATGCATAACAGTAAAGTTATTATTGAAGAAAAGTTTTGGAGTACTGATTCACCCCTCCCCTCTCAGTACATTAGTTTTCCATATTGGGAAATCCATCTGATCTACATTTAGTCTAGCCACATTTAAATTTAACATTGCACTCTCCATGGGATTGTTCATCCCCACTTGTTGAATAGTCAATGTGGCAAATAGTTCATCTAGATCAATCAGAAGAAGTATTTTGTCTTGAGGGTACACAACCCATTGCAGTAATGCCTTTTGCCCTAGATCATATCCAGATCTAGTATACACAATATCAATATTTTTTAGGAAATTTGAAGTTCTCTTTACCAACTGATTTGGCATATGTGTCAAACATTAATGTACCCTTTATATTCCAACCAGGATATATGATCATGCCAGCACCTTTTAGTATTTGTCTCCCTTTGCTTGGAGTTATTATCTTCATTTCCTCATCAATGGACTCTTGAAGTATATTTAAAGCTTCTTCATTGATGTCTTCTCTTCATTCAATCATCAACTGCTTTCTTTATTTGGATATATAAATGTTTGAAATTATAGGGTTTGGATGAATTGCTCATCTGAAACAAATTTGTCACAATCATCAATTCTCTCATATGAAATTACATATTCTGGGGGCTCAACAAGAATTTCATTTTCTCCCTCTCCCTCAATAGCCTTTGTTGGAACCCCATCGTGCCTCTCATGGGCCCTGGAATTTGGTGACAAATGATCAAAAGGAACCTCTATTCTTGGTTCAGATGGCTTGTGCAGAAGAGCCTTTTCAGGGATTCCTTCAAGGATTTCATGTCTTAGATCCATAATAATTTTCTCTGCTTTAGCTAGTGGTTTTGTGATATCTTCAAGATCATGTTTGATCATATCCCTAGCAAGCTTCCAATTGTATTCACTCATCACTTTATTATATAGCTTCATCTTCTGTGATGCCTCCTTCCTTTCCAAATTTCTAATGAAATATTCTTTTAACAGAGGGACATGCTCAGAACCCTTGAGCCCTTGTATATTTCTAGCCTTTTGAATATGGCCTAGTAAGAAGAATTGCTTGCCTCTTGATCTCAGATGCAAATGGCTAGACTCATGCATCTGCTTAATAATCTCCAAGTAAGCAATTTTGTCTAGGATTGGTTTAGGCAGTACATTGGGGGCTCCTTCAAATACATAGACCCTAATTTGATTATGGGTCTCAAATGAATGCCAATATCCCAAATTGTGATTAATTTCCAACTCTAGATTGAAGTCTGTAGGTCTCAAAAACTTCTTGATTTCAAGAGAAAGTGAAAAATCTTCATCATAGCCTAACAAACCCATTAGTGGCTCACAAATTGATCTTCAAATAAATAATATTGTCAATTGGCATAACGTTGATCCCATACTAAAAGCCATAACTATACCAGCTTTTTCATTCCTTGCTTATTATACATATGTCCGAGTAAATCATCTCCCCATAAGTTGTTTTCCTCTCCAACAAACAATAACATATGCATCAACAGTGAATAATGTGTGAATGTAATTTGATTGGGATCCCTTTTATCTTTTCAAGCTCATGATTCATTTGATCAACAATGAAGGAAGCATAATCAAATCCCTTGGGGTCCTTGGACTATGCATCAATAGCAATGACCATTAGTGCAATGTCCATGAGTGGGAGTACCTCAACTCCAAGGACCTATCCTATGGACTAATAGACATATTTAATGTGTGGTCTAAACTAGTTCACATCAAAGGGAGCCTAACCAGCATCCTTAAATGATGCAGAGAGATCAACTCTGGAACTCTCCCTAAAGATTAAATCAACTCAAGGAGACACATCAAAGGATCCTCTACATGCTAGGTGATTCAAAACCAAACTCAACTCAACACACCCAACCAAGGATAACATCAAAATGGTTTGTTCCAACACCTCTATTGGTCTTAACACATCCCAAACACCATAAGACAAGGTTCTACACACCCCCAAACACAGACTCAAACTCATAAACCAAACTTGCTCTTCTAGGCTCTATTCCTTGTAGCCTCCAAATCGGGTATTTTCAACTTTTCTCCAAATCATCCCAAAACACTTGACAAAAAAATTACACATTTAGATAACCTTTAGCAGACCCTAAAACATATCCCAAAACTAGATATTACTCCTTTGGACCACCTGTACGGATCAGCCTGCTGTTATGCATGAATTTAGGCCTATTAGGTCATTTTTTCAAAGCAACCCCTATTGAATCAACTCCAAATGACTCCAAACCAAAAAACAGTCTTAGGAAATGTTCCCAAACAAAGGATTTTCAAGGTTTTAGGGGCTGTCAATCTCATCTATCCCGTGAAATCCCAAACCCTCACTTTTAGGCCTCCAAAACTAGGGCCTTCTCAAATCCGACTCTCCAAAAACTTTCAGATCCTATTAATGGATCAAAAACCTCATATTTAACCTACACAAACATAATCTAACATAAAACCAAGCACTTGTTAATACATTTTGCTCAGACCTTGAATGTGGCACCCCAGATGCACTCTTTCTCACTCAACCCCATACTCTTGGGCATCAAAAACTTCAACTCCAGGTTCTTCCCTGCACATGAATGATTAAAGCACATATTTTACATTATTATTGACCCATTCCACAAGCCACATTAACCACATAAAGTAGAATGGGTCAGATTCACAAAATGACTCTCAAACCCCTCTTAAACTGTCACCTACAACAGATTTTAGGACAGTCAATATAAAACGTACAAAGTGATTGATTAAACCTTCAAACAAATGCAAAATGAAAGTTAAAACATTTCCCTATCACCTCCAAAAAGAATTAGATCAAAAGGTCTTGTAAAAATGAAATTACAATGATTGCAAGTTCAGATTTTTGATCAAAATTGCAGGGAAAACTAGGTATTCATTGCTCCAAATTCAAAACTCTTACATTTCAATCAATTTCGACCATACTCCAATAACAACCAACCTCTCCCCATCTGAGAATGAGGTTTTTAAATGCATTTAGACTCCCAAAACCGAAATCAACCTCCCTAACTACCATTTTAACCAACTTTGGTTGTTTTACACATAATCACTCACTTGGTTTACATAACAACTTTTGACCTCCCTTGTGCTATGAAACTAATAAGAATTTCTATTACATGAATATGGTATTTTGAGACCTTATGAACACAAAACATTAAACAAAACTCCTACTTTACCCTTGACCCCATTACATGCTCAATTTGCCCAATTTTGCCCATTTTGACAATTTTTACAACTCATTACAAAATAACTCATTTTATGAGTTTCATGACTTCCAATGGTCTTATTAACCATGATTAAATATTTAAATGGTCAAGATTGACCTTACAACATCAAAATATTTATAATCTTCATTTCCCTTCAATGTGGCCTTATGATGGCCATGTTTGCCTTGGGTGCTCCTGCACCATTAAATGTCTCAGGTTTCTTTCCCTTTTCCCTCTTTCTATGGAAAGGCAATCTCCACTCCTTGTATACGCTCTCAAGAGATGTGTACTCTTGTTTTATCTTCATAAGGTCAATGGTTGTCTCATATCCCCACTCCAAACCAAACACCCACTCAATGACATCTTTTCTAATTGGCAATAGGGGTTCACAAAACCTATCATATATTGTTTTTGTGTTAATATCATACTTCTCAACTAAAGCTCTCATCAATTTAGGGCTAGTAAAGATGTTTGGGACCACTAGCCTTCCTATATTCAGGTTCCATGGATTGTATACAAGCTCAGGATCATCTTTCCTCTTCAAATGGAACATGAACAAGTTATATCCCCTCAATTCTATCCAGACATTCTCTAGATGCTCATGATTATCTTCAAACCCCTCCTCCTCAAATTTTACTTTTATGGATTTTAAACTAGAGGCAAGGCATTGGTCTAACAAGTCTTGATTTAATGTCCTTCCCTCTTTCTTTTGCATTTTTCTCTTAGTAGTCTCACTAGAGTCTGCAGGTGAAATATTTTTTGGTTTTCTACCCCTGGAGGCCTAGTAGTCGAAGATGATTCCATAATATGCAAATATGGAGTAAAAGAAGTGTTAGAAACTCACTTGATTTAGGCTTGTAGAACAATTTTGGCTTCGGCTTTGAATTCTCCTTGTGCTTTATCTTTCTCCAAGTTGTTGAACTTTATGTCTTTGCAAATTTCGTGTGAGCTTTTCTCCCTCTGCAATGACTTCTTCTGTATGTTTTGAATTTCAATGCAGAAATGACAGATGTGCTCGTGGCAGTAAATTTCACCAACTTGAGTTCCTTAATGATACACCAGCTTCGATGAGTGCTACTCATGTGAGCATTAATCCTCAATATTTATTGAAATTGTTTTAAATATCATATCATTTTTTTTCCTATGATTTTCACCCTGTCGATGACCTTTGATATGCCTTCATCTAAATCATAATTCTTATCGAAATGGGTTCTTTGTTTCTGGTTATCGATAATAGTTTATTCTTCTATGAAACTTCATTACATTTTATTGAAATCCTAAGTCTCATCAAAATAGTGACTTTAACTTTTGTTATCACTATGTCTCTTAGATGAGAGTGTCTACTTCAATGATGTGTATTTGATCATCTTCGCTAGCGACTTTCTTATTGAGGAAAGTCCCTCGATGATATCTATGACTTTTATAATTTAAGTTTCCTCTTTATTGCTTCATTGTTTTCATCACAATCATTGATGTTATTTAGATGAAGATTTTTCCTTCGGTGATAGTTTTTTATGTTTCATCGATGCTCTTTATGTTATCTTAGTCCTTTTATGGAGTATTCCCTTCGATGATTACTAGCCCAATATCACTTATCATTGAGTTTCATCAAGACTGTATTCTCTTCGAGGCCAATGTAGTGGGAACTGCATCTTGCAAGGTTCTTTGTCGATGAACAATTCCCCTTCGATAATATTCCTTTGAGTTTTATCATGGCTTAGTATTTTATCGAAGTTGAAAATAGAAGCTACTTAATGCTCTTCAATGATGTTTTGCCCTTGGATAATGTTAATTCCTTGCTCACCACATATCGGAGTTCATCGATGCTTTATGTTAGGCTACCGTACAAGTGAAGTTCTCTTTGATGATATGTATTATGCCGATGAAGATTTAAATACTTTTATTGAAGGTGCTTATCTCATTGAAACATGCTGACTTTGATGATGTTTGATCCTAGATGCTAGATATCTTAACTTTGATCAAAGACAGATAGTATGAAGTTATATGAGTGGATATTAAAGGCTTATTCGTGTTTGACTTAGGGGCTATATTAATTTTTATAAGGTGAAAATCAATGCTTGGCCATTAGCTTTAATACTGATTTTAGTTTAATTTATGGGGCTTCAAATTTTAAAAATTTGAAGTCCCGACACATCTAAAGGAGTCAATCATGGATGTATATGAATTATCATTATGTTTTCCTAGATTTCAAGTGTTTGGAAGGTATATTAGTAAGTTTCATTACTCTCATGCCATGTTAGATAATTTGTGATCCGAATGAACATTGCCAAGTTATATTGGATATATCTTTTGCACTATTTCACTAATATAAGAAATGTATGAAAAATGTGGTAGCATAGACAAGACAATGAACTGTCAGAAAAAAAATGCCTTAAAGAAATACCTAGGAGTCACTTTCTCCTCTCACTTTAGTCTCTTGGCAACCACAACCAAGTTCTCTCCTAACCTATTCCAACACCTTCTCGAGAGTTAGGTGGATCCACACCTGTAACCAAACACAACACAAACCACAAAATAACTTTTCCAACCCAAACCTTTTGTTGGGCTCAATAAGTTAACACACTTTTCAATATTTCATTATGCTGCACTATTAATCTTATTGAATAATGTGTATTGAATCTTAATTGCAAGGTCCAATAGAGCCAACACAAACAATAGCACCATAAGTTGCTTGGATCGGCTTCTTAAATGCAGAGTTACATATTCCCATGAACATCAAACCTTAAAGGAAAAGATGAGAGAAAAGATGAGTACACTAATGAGTCTATATTATGAAGCATTGGATGTGTTCATGTCTTTGAGGCATCCAATGCTTCATAGTATAGAATTGTTAGTCTATTCATCTTTTCTTTTAAGGTTTGACATTCATGGGAATCAAACTCTCTCTTCCAGTCTTTGGGACATCTGATGCTGCAAGTCCCAATCTTTCAGACTAAGAGCAATACTTGACATCATCAGATCAGTTGAGAACTTCAATATTTTGTCTGCAACAAAATTACTAGAAGAAGGTATCTATGAGCGGTGTGGCTATATTTGAAGCTAGGCAATTTGACTAAATTACCTAATTTATTGACTAAATTAAGTTTATATTCTTGTAATTTGTTTGGTTGAATTTTTCACATTCTACCACATAAGCTAACATGTAATTGTTGATAAATGTTGGTTACAAATTAGGTAAGGAACAACTCATGTATGCTTACCCTTCAAAGACTCATTGATGGCTAACTTTGAGTATGGTTTACATGGAAATAACTCACCATTTTTATTTCATTTTGTTACCAGGGGCTGAATCCATTGATGTTCATATTTTCTTTAAGATAGATCAATACAACCTATGTGGGAAGATATGAATCTATATATTTTTTAAGTTTTCTTTCCTCTCTTTAATTTTTAAGAGCTATTATAACCTCTTGATGTCATATTGTTGGATACTTTTCCATGGGTAGGATAACATGATTGTTTTGAGATAGGGTTAGATATACTAATAGTATATACTGATGTAGTTTCATTTTATAATCATGATCCATAATTATAGATCGGTGTCTTACACGTAGAGTTATAGATTCCCATGAACATCAAACCTTAAAAGAAAAGATGAGTAGACTAACAAGTTTATACTATGAAGCATTAGATGTGTTTGTGTCTTAATTGGGGCATCCAATGCTTCATAATATAGACTTTTTAGTCTATCCATATTTTATTTCTTCCTAACTTTGGGGCATCTGATGCTTCAAGTCCCGATATTTCAGGATAAGAGCAATACTTGACATCATCAAATCGGTTGAGAACTTCATTATTTTGTCTTCAACATAATTGTGAGAACAAGGTATCTATGAGCAGTGTGGCTATATTTCAAGCCAGGTAATTTGACTAAATTACCTAAATTATTGACTAAATTAAGTTTATATTCATGTATTTTGTTTGGTTAAATTTTTCACTTTCTACCACATAAGCTAACATGTACGTAATTGTTGATAAATGTTAGTTACAGATTAGGCGAGGAATAGTTTAGGTATGCTTACCCTTCAAAGACTCATTGATGGTTGCCTTTGACTATAGTTTACATGGAAATAACTCACCATTGCTATTTCATTTTGTTACCAGGGGATGAATCCATTGATGTTCATATTTTATTTAAGAGGGATCAATACAACCTATGTGGGAACGTATAAATCTATATATTTTTCAAGTTTTCTTTCCTCTCTTTAATTTTCTTGAAGCTTTGCAAATGGATTTCCTTTTTCTTTACAATAGTAGCATCCTGCCAATGCAATCATTAGCGTTTGTTACTATCAAATACATATGCGTATTTTAAGCTTAGTCAATCTAAGGAATTAAATAAGACAAAAACATATCCCCTCATATCTAAGGCTTCCCATAAACAATAAAAAAATTATATTTCAAGATTCTAGAGCATCTTCTACACAAAACTTGAAATGATTGAACTAATAATTTTGCAATTAAAACATTACCCAAAATTACATAACAATAACTCGATTTCTCTGTGTCTTCCTTTGATAGTGTCTCTCTAATCTAAAACCTCTCATCACTATCACTTCTTGGTGAGTGATTGAACTCAAGGGTTTTTTGACCGTATTCTTGGAATTTCTTTCACCCTATCTTCTATCACCTCTTGATACTCAAAAACCCTTATCTCTATTTTATAATAAAAACCTCATAGCACTGATGTTTTCCAAAGTTAAGTTTAAGTTTTGACAACCTTCTATAACCCTTAACCAAATTAGAGTAACTTAACCATCTATTAGTCAAGTAAAATTTTCTAAAGTTAAGTTTCAGTTTGTACTGATATGTAATGCAAATAATATGGATATAGAAAGTTTGTTGTGAACCATCAATCCCCAAACCTAACTCTAAACCTTGTAAATAAAGGGAGAGATAGAGATAGAGGCCGACAGGGAGAAGGGGATAGAGAGATAGAGAGTGGGAGGAGAGAATGGATAGAATGAGATAGAGACACCTGAGAGAAAGAAAGAGGCAAAGAGAGGGAGAGATAGAGATAGAGGGCAAGAAAGAGAGAGAGAGGGAGAGAGAATGGATAGAATGGGATAGAGACACTTGAGATAAAATATACAAAGAGAGGGAGAGATAGAAGGTGTGTGAGAGAGAGAGACTAATTGACATTTTTTTTTTAAATATTAACTTTTTGTCAAAATTTTGATGAATTCCCCCAAAATGCCCTGACGAGACTATTGAACTTCCGATGAAATTTTATGTTGAAGTCACAACATTCTCGTCGAAACATAGTGGTAGTTTGTCAAAATTTTGATGATTGATGTTGTCAAAATTTGCCACATGTACAACATGGTTTCGATGGGAATGTTGTACGTGCGACAGAAAACTACAATGGTTTCTGTCAGAGTTCCGACTAAAATTTTTGCATGGTTCCATGCGAGGTGAAATTGGTTTCTGATAGAATGTTCATTAGTTGTTCAATGAAATATCCTGCGTCAGACACTCTGACAAAATTTCAGCGATGAAAAACTTGCCGCCATTTCATCAAACCTATGACACAAAACCGTTGGAATTCCGATGATATTTTGTCAGAAAATTTGTCCAAATGTGTTAGTGCTTGATCCAATTATCTTCTCATCAGTATAAAACTCAACAAAAAATTTAGGGTCCTCTTTTTTTCTAACTTGGTCAAGCAAGAACAAATGTTTGAGAGTTAGCCCTGGAACAATGAGCATATCACTTTTTTGCACCATCTCTCTAGCCTCTTCCAAGGTACAATTGACCTCATCAAGATGAAACTCCTTGAATTTTTTCTAAATAACCTCCTCATATCTAGATTCTTCAATCCCCATCAATTTCAATCATTTTTTCTCCTTGAAATATTTCATTTTCATTTGAATCCAAAAGTCCTTGAATTCTTGTGTTTTGATAAAGTCTTCATCTTCAACAAATCTGGCTGATATGGCTTCCCTTTCATCCATAAAATCAATAGGTTCTTCACCTTCCAAAAGTTGAGCCTTATAGACATGGACTTCCTCTTGAAATACTAATGCTGAGCTAGGTGATCTATCAACCTCTTCACCTTTACCAAGTGATTTGAGTGCACTAGCAACATCTTCAGTATCCCCCTCTCCTTCTGAATCATCATAAGGGACTATGTTTACCATCTCATCTTGGTTTTTTCTATTTAGAGGGGGAGAATTTGATGCATTTTCTGAATCTAAATCATGGATAATCAATTTTATATGCCTTTTTGGAGGATTGGGCTTAACCTCTTGTGATACATTGCTTGTAGCTTTTCCACATAGCTTCTCAAAAACTTTCAAGCACAAATCCATCCTCATTATTTCATGGGTTTGATCATGATGAAAATGTGGTTTACCCTTCTTTTGTTTATCCTCTTCCAATTTCTTTAATAAGTTCCACTTTTTCCACCTTTGCATAACATCTTGAGGAGTCATGCAATTATGGGCAATATCTTCCACCATGTCAATTTGATGTTTAAATTCTTTCATAAAATAATTAATATAATCTTTAGGGTCATAGACCCTCTCACTTCCATCCTTCACACAATATGATTTCTTTAAATAATCCCAAAATTGTTCAAGGGAACTAGAACCAATAGACAATCCAACATACTTGACTACATGAGGCAAGAAAGTCCTCTTCTTCCGTGGTCCATTCACTTTCTTCTCAAACCACATCATTTTCCAAATAAATTCTAAAAAGGCAATCCTTTCTGATACAAAGACTAGCAACTGGTGGGGGCTTGCTTGCATCCATATACCCTAATGAGAGTATGATCATTCTTGAAGATCCAATCAATAAAATTATGAGTGTGACCCTTTTCTGGGTTGTATTCCAATGGCTTGAGAACTACCCTTATCTCATAAGGAATCCTTTCATCCTGAACCCAAAGTGCCTTGAATATCCACACAACAAAGGCATCATGAAATGCCTTGTAATCAAAATCTCTATTGTTCTTGTATGATATCCTACACTATAACTAAATTGGGAGTCCTTTTCCCTAACCATCCACTGCAGTTAACTTCATCATGTCTCTAAACACATTTTAAATGACACAGTAGCGAATAATTCTTAAAAGTTCTACTAGTATTCCAGTAAACCAGCTGATTGTGCAGAATTATTTCAAGCTCACTGACAATATCTAATTCCATCTTAATGTTAGGGTTCTGGATCCTCATGGACATATACATTAAATCCACTGGCATTCTACTTCTATGATTATCACCATAAAATTGACACCAACCATGATTTAAATTGAATGCCAACTCCTTTAATTCAAGTTCATAGCATTTAATTCTTTTTGGACCTCCACATGTGTGCATTGTCTACTTAAATACTGCTAATACTATTTTGCAAGTCACTTTATTCATCCTTGCAAAATGATGACCTTTTCACCACTTCGCAAGTGGTAGTTGATGCCCTTCGTGAAATAGCATTGAGTTCACTATTTCACAATCCTCACTTTTGTCTTTCAAGAAATGGCAATGTCTTCTTTATTTCACAATCCCCATTTTTGTCTTTCATGAAATGGCGATGTCTTCGCTATTTCGCAATCCTCACTTTTGTCTTTTGTGAAATGGTGATGTCTTTGCTATTTCACATATCTTTATTTTAGCTCTTGCAAAATAGTGATAGCTTCGCTATTTTGCATCCTTCATCTTTAGACTTCGCAAAACAACAAAAGGTTCACCATTTTGGATCCTTTATTTTTTGACTCTTGTGAAATAGCGAATAGCATATGAACATAGGTCCTCATTTATTGCACATGCTATTTTAAAACTTGTTATGAAGGCTTATGAGGTATGGATCATGTAAAAATATATAAGGATATGAACAAACCCATGGGATGGTTTTTGCGATAATTAGGATAAATATGCTTCACAACATTCGCATTCCGATAGGATCACGCTGGATCCAATCCAACTAGAAACCACACATCCTACTGGGACTAGAAGGGTGTCGGTAAAGTATCCCAAACAACTAGTGTTGATATCAATGCCAAAATATTAATGCAACACATAATCAATTCCATCAAATGGCCAACACACATACCTCACAATTTCCAGATCTATTCTACCAATAAACCATATCACTTAGCAATAAGACTTTTGATTGTGTAAAAACAAAAAATATCATTCAAAATCTTATTGACCATTGTGGCATCACCATCAAAGATCATCCCATATATTCACCCAAAAATAACAACATCAATAATATCTGTGTGTGGGAAAAGTGGTACAAAGAAATAGAAATTTCAGTTTCAAAAAGGTCCACACACAAATGGGACTCTTGGTGCAAGTTATGGAGCTATATTGAATAGCTCAACTCCCCAAGAGATGTTACATTGTTCTCTATCTCACAGGATACCTCAAGTTAATGCCTTTTCTCTCAGATGACTGAGCAAAGTGACTTCAGGAATGACAACTCCAAGAATGAGGGATGTTTGATCAAATTAATGTGAATGCATTCCCAATTATGCAAGATATTAAATCTAATATGATTTAAACTAGCATGGATATGATGATAAGATAAAAGATTAGTAAAAGTCTATCCTAACATGATATACTAGTCTAATATGAGAGTGCTTATGATTATGGAAATGTTTCTTAAACTGCTTATTAAGATGATTTCTATTCAAAGAGAGGCTAAATGCTTCATTTAAAAATGATTATGGATTGGATGCATGAAACTTGGATACTTAGTAAAATGTCTATAAGTTTGATGCTAAAGACTTGGATATGAAAATGAGAGAATGAGAGATCTATTTATAGGAAAAATAGGGCCATGGAAGGTAAAGATTGGATAATCTTAACAAGGGCCAAGATTGAAAGTTATCAATCCATGTTTACAATTGTCAACAAAAGACTGCTTGAGAGGAGATGCAAGAAGAATTAAATGCTTGGAAAGACATGATGGTTACCTTAGGAGGTAAGGATTAAGGTTAGGTTAAGGTTATCCATTGGATAAAGCTTTTACCCAAGGGGTAAACTCTTGTACAAGGGTTAAAGGGATAACCATGGTCAAAGCAATGAATGCTTGATGAGACCCTTGGGTTAGATGGAGGTTGAGTTAGAGAGAAAGTCTCTAATCATTCAAGAAGGTTGAGTTAACCATTATTGGTTAGGAAGACTTTAAAGGTTAACTTGTTGAAGACATAAAGCCTTTAATGGTTTTCAAAGACTTTGAGGGTTTGAGAAGTGACTTCCCTTTGCTTAGGGATGTGACAATATTTAGGAGATGGATTAGGCTAATTTAGAAGTGATTAGAAGAATCTAGAAGGGGGTTTAGAAGACAAGTGGGAGATGTAGGATTTTGCAAGTGGATGGAGGAGAATTTTAATTAAAATAAATTACTTTATTTCAACAAAAATAGATGCAACTTGCATAAATACAAGTGGAGGATTAAAATAAGTAAATTAGATTTATTTACTTGCAAGGATCAATTTAATTAAATGTAAATTTAATTAAAAGGGGAGAAAGGGGGATTGATTAAATAAAGTGATTTATTTAATTAAAGGCTATGAAAGGCTTAGGTGAACTTAATCAAATAAATTAAGTAATTCATTTAATCAAATAGATGAATGTGAATAATTTAATTAAATAGAGGAATGAGGTTAAAATGAATATTAAATATTCACTTAGGAAAGTGGTCATTTTTATATGTTTACATTTTGCCCCTCTTTGAAGTGACGTGTGTGCACATGTTGATTCAAAGAAAATTTTGCCGGATATGATGTTTGTGTCAAAATGTTGGTATGATGCCCCTGATTTTATGAATGATATTGATGATGCCCCCTTGGGAGATGAATCAAAGATTTGTTGATTTGATAAGCGTTTTTTTGAATTAATTACATTTTGAAATTTTGACTATGTTGAATGCATTGTAATTGATTCATCTCCCGAAAATGATGTTTGATAAGGTTAAAAGTGAGAAAATGAGAAAAATACATGCCCCACCTACTAACCCTTTTTGACTTTTACCCTATAAAAACATAAAAATGATTTTATTCTTATCATTTGCACATTTGTCTCCTTGTGATTGTGACATCTTAGCTCTGATGAAAATGTCGGTTCCTTATGCTTCTCACCGATTTGAGTGCATTTGTTGATACCGAAGGCCCGCTGCATATGGTCCACCTGTAAGTCACCTAAATTTTCCATGTTTTTGATTAATTTTGTCTATTTTGGTCATGTTTTTCATTTTTTACTTTCAATTTCGTTGTTTTAGCACGTAGGGTGTCTAGAATAGTGCATACAATAAGCATCATTGAGCGTAGGGTAACCTAGTTAGGTCAGCATCTTAGGGGCATTCTGCAGCGTGTCGTAGGTGTAAGATAGTGTGTTTAGTATTTTAGCACATCAGGTGAATAGGTAAGTGCGTAGGGGGTGTAGGATAGCATGTAGGGTGAAATAATGCATAGGGTGAGCAAGTTAGAGCCATGGAAAATCCAGTTAGCACATAGGTTAGTTTAGCGTGTTGAATAAAGATTATAGCGCATAGCTAAGGAAAGATAGTGCATAGTTAGTAGCTTAGCGCATGGGAGGGATATTGTGGCATGTGGGTAAGAAAATGGGTAGATGACTTAGGAGTGGGTAGGTGCCTACTGAGTGTTTTGGGATGGGTTTTGAGCCAATGTTTTGCTTGTTGTGATGATGTTCAAGTTTTGATATGATGATTGAGAGTCTACTGAAATTGTTTTTGTTATAAAGTGCCAAGCTGATTGATTGTTTGAATGAGGATCCTAATTTTCTATTGATATGGATCTTTGATTTTTGCCTTGCAAATGAATTTGATGCTCGATAGGAGTTTCGATTCTTGATTTTCGATATGATTCCTGATATGATGCTTGTCTTATGGATTTTGAGTTGCTTGCATTATGTGTCTTGGATACGATTTCTCAATATGGTGCTTTGATTTTCGATATGGATTTTTGATTTTTGATATGTGACTTGATTTTCGATATGGTGCTTGATTTTCAATATGGATTTTTGCTCGATATGGGTCTTGATTTTCGATATGAATTTTGATTTGATTTCGATATGGGACTTGAAATTTGAATTTCTCGCGTTATGGGTCTTTGATTTCTCGATATGATGCTTTGATTTTTGATATGGTTCTTAGATTTTTGATATGATGCATGATTTGATGCTTCATTGTTTCAAGTTGATTTTGTTTTGATTGGATATATCAGATAGATGTGGCAACTAATGATGGACATTTGTTGTTTTGTAGGCATAGTTTGGTGTACTTCAGTCACAAGAGTAATTTTTGCAACTGTGGTCCTTGATTTCATGATTGTCACAAGCTGATAGAGATGTGATTGAGAGATGCGGTTTGACTTCTTTATTAGACATGCCTCAGTATATCATTAATCGGGGTTTGTTGACAACTTTGGCGGAGAGGTGGCATAGTGACACGAACACCTTTCATTTGGCTACTGGTGAGATAATAGTCACACTTGAGGATTGTTATTGCATTCTGCGGATTCTGATTATGGGGGCTTTATTGCCGTATGAGAAGACTAAGGAGGGTGGGACAGAGGCTCTCCATCGCATCTTCCAGGATGACCAGATTTTTGGGTATGAGATCCCATGGTAGGAGTTTGTAGATCTTGATTATACTTCTCTACCCTCTATTTTAGCAAGCTTCATTGGTGGACTCTTGTGTGTTGGTCGTAGGTCGAAGGGACTAGCTGTGGAATGGGGATTGGTTTTATTGGACATGGTTACATAGGGATGCATGTTTGCATGGGGTTCTTGCATGTTAGCCCACCTTTATAGAGAGATTCACCAGGTGGTATATCTAGGATATGAAAAATTTTCAGTGGGGGTGACATTATTACAGGCATGGTTCTGAGAGCATATTCTTGCAGCGAGGCCACTTGCAAATAGGGATAGGCCAGTTGGGCGAACATATGCATATGGGTATACAGGTATAGTTGTCCAGCATAAGCTGGGCAAACTAGAGCATAGGCGGAGAGTATTAGATGATATTGATATGGTCATTTGGAAACCGTATATGGATTGTGAGGTGTGGGTAGAGGATGGGCTAGAGATTCCCTATGTGTATATGTCTAGATATTTGATCAGGTGGATGCCCTTTATCATTGAGCAATTTTTGCATAGTCGTGTGCAGCATCAATATGGGAGACATTGGGGAATACCATAGGGAGTATGTTTATATGCTCTCCAGAGATAGGATGTGCCCAAGTGGGGGCCCATAGTGGATAGTGTAGCGATAATAGAGGAGTACATGACATTGGTAGGCCAGATCTGGGATTATAGAGTTGGGGTTATTGATGCAAGGATGATAGAGGAGTTCTCGACCTACTTCGTGGCACATGCAGTGGCAGGGATATCAGATCCAGCAGAGATGTTACCTTCTTTTGATGATGAGGAGGATGAGTATCCAGAGAGGCAAGGGGGAGTTAGACATAGAGATGAGGAGGGAGAGGAGGTTGGAGAGGGAGGTGGGGATGATGGAGGAGGTGATGGAGGAGGAGGAGGAGGATATGGAGGTGATAGAGGAGATTTAGGGAGAGATAGAGGATGACGAGGGGATGGAGGGAGAGGAGGAGGACTTCTCCTTGGTGTTGGTGGTGCAGGTAGGGTAGGTGCAGTGTTAGCAACGGTGGGGGTATAGAGGATGATAGGAAACCCGCCAAGAGGAGGAGATCAAATGTTCTACCTCCACTAGTGCCTCAAACAAGAATAGGTATGGGTAGGACCACGACACAGGTACCCATTCAGATTAGGGTACCTACCCATCAGCAGGACTCACAGATTAGATCCTTACAGGTCACAGTGTATCTGCTATAGGTATAGGTGCTAGCATAATAGTGCCAGATTACACAGATTATGACAAAACAAGATATGGAGACAGAGTGTCGGGGTCAGGAAGAGGAGCTTGCAGAGAGATTGCAAAGAGCGATAGGTGATGCCTTGATGTGGCACACACTAAGAGAGATACGGTACATGACCATGGCGACTGAGTACTACAGGTGATTATATTAGGATCTAGTCCCTAGAGAGCAGAGAGCTCTTAGTTTTGTAGCCAGTCGATCTATTCGGAGTCATATGAGGACAAAGAGAAGAGGTGTTATGGGGCCTTCCCGATGTGATCCACTTGGGGGAGATCTAGGAGCTGGGACATCTGCTGCATGACCGTCATCCTTAGGAGATAGTCATACCCAAGAAACTTGTCTCTGTTGTATTTTGATCATTTTGTTGTATTTTGATGGACATGATACCTCTTGTACATTTCAACCATTTTTGAGATATATATATATATATATATATGGCACCGATTTCTCTGATTTCTCATGTGATGTGTTATGGATGATGATTTATGATATGGATTGATATGATGTTGCGATGATGATGATGTAATGCTTTTGATTTTGATTATGATGTATGGGCTATAATGATGAAAATATGATGATGCGTTGTTATCTTGATTATGTTGATGTATGATATGATATGTATCTTTAAAATGAGATGTATGATAATGATATGCAACTAAATGCAAGTGTAAAATGATATGCAACTAAATGCAAGTTTTAAAATGATATGTAACTAAATGATCACCCACATTTTTTCATTTGTCACTCCTATGTAGTCACATGTTTTTGCTTTGTTTTTGTTTGTCATCATTGAGCTTTTGATATGTTGGAAGTTTATACAAGCATAATGGTATAATTGAACCATAATTACTTGAGTAAAACGTACATGGATATTGATATTGCAAGACGACACAAGTGTCGAGGTATAATTAAACTAAGATGACCTGAGTGTTGCTTACGTAAAACAGACAAGAATTAACCATTTGTATGCACAAAGTGGAACAATTTCTTCAATGATATGTTTCCAATCATGTCTCAAGACAAAATTTGCACCGTACAAGTGATCGCCTCACAAACAGAAAACCAAAAAAATATCAAACTCCCCCACCACTTTCTCTAGCTTGATACATCGTTGAGAAATTTTGAAGATCCAATGATTCAAAAATTTGAAGTGCAAAATAGTCAAAACTTCATGCGAGATGTAAACAAATTATAATTCAAAAAATCATCCATCATGTGTGTGTTGAAGTTGTTAATTGGATCAGTGTCTTGTTTTCTCGGTTGATGAGTTATTGTTGACAGGGTTTCCTTAGTGTGTTGTGAATCTTGTTTGCTTGTTGTTGGAATGCTTGAAGTCAGAAGAACGCTGCCCCTAGTTATAGATACTGATCGATGTGCATATTCAAAGTGATTACAAGGCCATGGTGAGATATGATGAGCTGATCTTGAGATAAGCAAGGACAGTGACTATGCTAAGTATGTCCAGGATAATGTTGCGTAAAAAGTGTTGGGCGATGGCCATTAGCTTTGATCTCAGATGCAAAAGATAAGAGTAATGGTAGATAGAGGAGTTTTTCCCTCACAAATAGTGCATGTTGCCAGGTTTTCACCATATGTTTTTATTGCACCTTTTTGTTTGTTATTTTTACTTTTTTGTATTTTTTTGATTTTTTCTTTTTTCAAAATGTGTCGACTTGAATTTCATCATCAAAATGCTACCTATAACAAGTTAGTTTCACAAAATATCAATGGAAAAGCTACATTAAATCCAAACTCAACCAATGAAACTACATGAAATACATATAAAATAAAAATACTAATATTACCTTCATGGTTTATGTCTCATTGTTTCCTAACTCCACTATTCCTGGTTGCAGATGGTGTGCTCTCAGACAAGCACTGATAGCTTCCAATATGGCATATGAAGAATGGATTGATAACTGATAGTTCACAAATTCTATGATATGCAATACTACTTGATTATGCTAAAATACTAATTGCTATTTGCTTCAAGATTAAAACTCACGGATGCATAAGTTTTACAAATGATTGGCTTGCAAATTCACTTGAAGTCTAACTTGAAGACTAAATCTTTCTCAGCTCAAACTCCTGATTTTATAGACTTTGAGAGGATAAGATGATGTGGCCTGGATCAATGGCCATGATCAAATCTATAGATTTGGATGGCTGTGAGCAAAGGTGAAGGTTGAGAGAAAGGAGGAAGGAGAAGACAAGTGTCACTCATCTCACCTTGACTGGGTTGCTGACTGAGGGAATCTAGGGATGGTTGGAGAAAATTTAGGCATGAGAGGACAAGTGGACTCAAGTCCTTCCTAAGATGTAGGGATGTTGGAGAGAATATAGAAGAAGGTTATCAAATATGTGTACATACACAATATTTCATTAAATTTGGAGGTTGAAGATAAGTGGCTAATAAATCATTTATTTATTTTAATTTTGTTGAATTAATTTAGCCACATGATGGATGAGTTGGCAAAGGAAAGATGAAGTGGAGATGGAAGGTGAGTTGGATAAGGGATTAAATAATTTAGAAATTATTTAATATTTGAGACAATAGGATAGAAGAATAACCATTAAATATTAGATATTTAATTGATTAGAGGAATAATTAAATATTAGATATTTAATTAATTGATTAGAAGAAAAGAAATAATTAAATATTATATATTTAATTAATTGATTAAAATAAGGATAAATGAATTAATTAATTAAATATTTCAATTAAATTAATTAATAGAAGAATATGATATGAATTAAATAAATTAATATTTTAAAATTAACTATTTAATAGAATAATAAACATTAAATAAATATAAAATATTTATTTAATCGCTCATAGCCATTTTTATAGGTATACATTTTGCCACTCTTTGAAATGATGTTGAGACAACATTATTTCAAAGATTAAATCAAGTCTCAATAGTGTGCCTGATGGAGATGAAAACCTGATTGTGTGCCCCAGATACTGATTTTTGGATATTGATTTGATGATGATGCCCCCTCGAGAGATCGTTTGTGCATTAAAGGAATGAATGATCTCTCGATAGAAGAGGAATGTTATATGAAAGATATATGAGTGAATAGATTGCAGACTGGTCAAATGAATTAGATAGATAAGATTGATTGGATTGAGATCAAGTATGGTTTCAGGAAGGACACATCCTGTATAAGACAAAAGATGGTCAAAATGTCTGGTTTCAGGAAAGATACATCATGTTTAAGACATGATAGATGATCAAAACATCTGGTTTCAGGAAAGATATATCCTGTATAAGACCTGATAAATGATAGTTGAATGAATTATGAAGATATTAAACTAAAGAATGATTCCATTAGATGATGATGCTGGTGCAGGCTCGAGAGGCAGACATGATTCTTGACTTGATTTATATTGATGAGGCACTTGTATTAATGATTCGATATCACTGTATACTTGGACCTTTTATTGTTTTATGATGATATGCAGACATGGACCCTATATGATGATCTTTTATTATGCATGTTACTCTATATGATGATCTATATGCATTGATTATATGGATGATGTTATGATCTTTTCTCTTCATTATGATGATGCTTTATATGATGATGCAATGATAAATATTTTTGATTTTTGATTTTGATGACCTTGGATGCAACTGAAAACAATTACTAACTTAAATGATGCAAATGTAATGATCTATTGTGGGAATGCAAATGAATGATTATGTAATATGTTATTCAAATTTTTTTGATGTTTTATATGTAATGCTTATAATGACTATGAATCTAAGTGTAAAGATGTAACTAAATGATCTTTAATGAAATGATAATGCAAATAATAATGATGGTACACTACATGATTAAATGAAATGCACTTAATTGAATGAAAACTAATGCAATGATTAAAATTCAACTAAATGAAATGGATGATGATTAAAATGATTCTAAAAATGAATGCACCTACAATGATCAAATGCAAATTGTTTTTGTTTGTCCAAGTATACTTATTCATGATCGTTGATCTATGAATGAAATGAAATGCTTATAATGCAATTGACATTGAATTCTTATAATGCAAATGAATAATGAGCTAATCTAAAAATGATCTAACTAAAAATGATACTGCCATTCTTCATATGTTGTCTTGTAATAGTGCTTGATTTCATCATTGAGCTTTAAAATGTTGTAAGAAAATACAAGCAACTTGACATAATGATTCAAGATGACCTAGGTATTTCTTACATGGATTTTGATATAGCAAGGTTATACAAGCAACTTGATATAATGAATCAAGTTGACCTGAGTATGTCTTGTAGAACAGATAAGGATTATCCCCTTTCATGCATGACTTGGAATGTCCTCCTTGATCTTTTGCCAATCATATCCTTAGACAAGTACATATTTTAGTAAGAGATAAACCACAGACATAAACAAAAGAAAATAATCATGCCCCATCATAGCTTCTCTATTCATGGACATCCTTGAGTTGCATATAGCACATGATTAGCAAAAATCAAGATATAAACACTGAATCTTGTATGTCATTCACATGTTCTCATGGTCATTAATTGATATAATCATCTTGATGAATGATCTTTGATAATACTTTATTACTTCCTGGTTGATTCTTTGTTTTTTGAGTTTCATGATTTAGTTGTTATCAGATGCCTTGATCTTCATTTCTTTGTTGCTCATTAGCTATTTCAAAACCCAAGGTGTTTTTTGGTTTTTCTAATTTTTTTCGAATGTTTTGGATTTTCAAAGATTCAAAAGATCACCTTCACAAAAGGAATTAGGATTTTTCCCCCAGCGGAAACAAAAATATTAATGGATGTATGAATTGATCAAGATCCAAACCATGGCCGTATATAAATGCAGAGTGATTGATTCTGATAAAATCTAAGACAGTGACTACGATAAGTATGTCAAAGATTGATAATTGTTGGTAAGCTACATATTTTCTGCTAATGGTTCAAAGAAATAGATGTGAAATATGAAATGGATGAGCTCGGAAGTGATAGATGCAATATGATGAAGTGGATAGGTGCGCAAAGCGATCTCATAGATGGAAGAACTTACTTTTTTAGATAGCGCCTGTTTACCAGGTTTTCACCATCTAAATTTATTGATTTTTTGATTTGTTTTTCTTATTTTTTTATTTTTATTTTTGTCTTTCTTGATTTTTGAGAGATGAAACATGTCCTACCATAAATTGATAAAGATAAGACTAACCAGAGCAAAATCTAGCAGTCATACTGATCTATGTCATTATTTTGATTTGTTCAATAATTGATAAGAATGTTTGGTTTCAAAGAGTGAGTACCTCGTGTAAGACCGATCTATCTGGTTTCGAGTGTACCCATCCTTGTATAAGACATGTTGATGTTGATAGATTTTGAGTGATGGATTGATTAACAAGACATGTGATCAGTTTGAATGTAGACTTTGAGATTTTTCTTGTTTGTTGATTTGATGGATGGGCCATGCGCTCATGCTTTGATTTTCAATTTTTGTTCTTTTGATTTTTTTGATTTTTAGTTTTTGAGACTTTTTTTTATTTTTATTTTTGGAGTTTTTTGGATTAGAAGAAAGATGTATTTGGTTGCCCCAATGTATAGCAAGACAAGAAATGGATGATTAGTTAAGCTAAAGATGAATGGGTGAAATATGGGTGCATCTTATTATGGAACATGAAGAGACATTTCAAGAGCTTCTTAAAATCATGGTTTTGTCCTTAGTTTTGATCAAGATCAAGGATGGAAAGGGGGATATGGATGGAGATAAGATATGGATAGGAGAAACAATATCATAGATAGTGGTAGTTGATGGAAGAAATGAATAGTTAGGATATATGGTATAGATTAGCATGAAGCAAGATCATAGATAACATTGGATGAAGTTAGATAGAGTAATGAATATTGAAGGAAGGATAATGGGAGATGTGGTATGAAGAATAGAGTGGATGAAACTTTAACCCCAAGTATAGAAGTCTCCATTTGTAAAGAGGTGATATGTAATATTGTCACAATATTTAGTACCACCTGAATAAGTGTTCCTAAACTTTTCAAAGATAGAGACCCAACCCACACTTAGAACCTCCAGGAAAAATCAACCAAACATATCTGGAATTTAGGAAGTAGACCCAAAAGGGAAGAAGAATCCCAAACTAGATCAAGGTACTTAGTCTTTGATTACCCATGTGCGTGCAATTGGGTTTATTCTAGCTCATATGATCATTGTAATCTTAAGAAACCAACATGGCTAGCTACATGAGTTACCCTGACTTTAAAAGCATCCTGGATAGAGCCTCACTGCCAGAAAGAATTCATAGCTCCAATGAGGTTATTGTTGTAATATCACAAATATTGTTCCATTGTCAACCAGGCATCCATAACCCCGATGGAGTTACTCGCATTTTCCCATAGCCAAGCTTTTGATATTTCATTTTTTTTTTCTTTTGGATATTTCTTTTCCTGATCATGCTTTGGATATTTTGATATTGTCTTTTTCTTTTATTATTTTGATTGCATTGGCTTGTAAGTAATGAAACTTACATGGGTGATAATTATAGTGGGTGATAATTATAGTGGCGTTGAAGCAAGATTTTAGATTTTTCACTAGCCATGTCTTCGACTAAGAGATCACGATGATTTAGAACAATTGATTAAGTGTATGAGATATAGTAATCAAAAGATGTCAATACCAAGATACGATAAGTGGTTCTTTTCTGGATTGAGTGTGTATCCCAACCAAAAGATAATGTTGAAGAGGAATAACCTCAAATTCTGAATTGTATCATGAATAGATATCTAGGAAAAAGTACTGAACATGAGATTCGAGCATGGGAAAGCATGTGACAAAATGACACAAGTGCCTATTTCACAGATGATGAATTTATGAAAAGGATTGAATGAAAGGGATGGAAGGATAGAGAAGATGTGTTGGATAATAGATAGAATGTTTGAAGATTTCTGCAAGCATAGATGGAAATGTATTCAAGATGAGTGTTGGTACACAACTTAAGAAGTAATGAAGATATCGAGGAAAATTGAATTTTGGGACATAAGAACCCAAAATAGATAAAGAAAATGATGGAAGAATAGTTTTGAAAAGATGTTTAGATAGTTGTTTGAAAGAATTTCAAAGGTGCATGCCTTTGTTGATCTTTCTTATCGATCATTTGAGGTGATGGAATGGTGTATGGAGGGAAGTAAGGACCCAAGATGGATGGAAGGGATAGAGAGTTTGACTTTGGAATAAAAGGACCTAAAATGGATTTGGAGGATGAAGAGTTTGAATTTCAAACGAAAGGACCTAAAATGGATTTGGAGGATAAAGAGATTGACTTTGGAATGAAAGGACCTAAAATGGATTTGGAGGATGAAGAGTTTGACTTTGGAACGAAAGGACCTATAATGGATTTGGAGGATGAAGAGTTTGACTTTAGAACGAAAGGACCTAAAATGGATTTGGAAGATCAAGACTTTCTTGATCTTGATCTTGACTTGGAGTAGGATTATTTGAGTTTGTGTTTTTCACTTGATTTTGAATTAGATTAGTGAAGGAGATGGAAGGAATATCATGCTCTTGCTTATGAGGTAGATGTTGAGTGGGACTCTGCTCTTGAGATAAAAGGGGATCATCATAAGATTCTTGATAGGTAGGATCTTGATAAAAAATGGGATTAGATTAGAGAGCCATGATATCTTAATTTTGATTTAGGCTAGGACTCATTTCCTTTGAATAAGCTTCTTCTTTTTCAAGCGACAAGGGATGGTCACATGAGTGATCAAAGTTTTAGTTTAGATAGGTTGATGTTGTTGACTTGATGGATACTTTGTTTTAGATACTCAAGCTCACTAAGTCAAATAGAGGGTTTGTTCGATAGGCCCCTATGACAAAGCACATCAAATGATATGGATAAAGTCTCTTGATATGAAAACTTGATTTGACTAACTTGAATACCTAGCTTGGTATTGTCATCATTGAGATAGTTGGATGATAAACTCTTGATCACTTGGTTTGGTACTCCTCTGATCTTGTTGGATGAAAATATTGCCTAAAGATAGTTCAAAAGTTGATAACCCACTCAAAAAAAGTGCTTTGTTGGATTTGGAAATTCTTTTCTCTCTAAGGTTGCTCTTTGCTCTTTGTTTTGAATTGATTGTTGTATGGTTGATTTGCAAGATATTTTAATGTTCATAACAAGAAGACATAGCACACATGAAAACAATGATCATCCCTATGCTAAACATTGAGTGTATATTTTTGTGAGGATATTTTCAAATCCCCAATGTTTCCACTGGTTTGATTTACAACAAAGGACACATCAGATAGACACTTTATTCAAAGGTCATCAACAATATCATAGCCCACTAGTCTTGATACTCGGTTAGCTCAAATAGCCTTGTAGCCCCCTAGAGGGAACCCATTTTTTTGCCTTTTTCCATAAATTAACCCAAAGTGAATTGCTTCACAATTGGGTAGTTATTTTGGGAGATAAATGGTGAGTAATCTTGGGGGCGGATTCTTCCCCAACCTTGCACTATTATATTTCCAATGTATGGCAACTGACTTGGCTCAAAGCTTCTACTTCTATGGTTCATAGTAAGGATTTTGTTCGGCGTGGAAAATGATAAAATCAATTAAGAGGCTTCCCAACCTTTAGAAAAAAGGCTTTTTGCATCACAAGGATACTACGGGAAGGCTATCAAATACACACTTTTGTTGGAGGGGATTTTCATCAGCCTCCACATTTGATTATAGTGGGTTGGTAAACTTGGCGATAAAGTCATTGTCCACTTGGGTCGTACCCTTCACACTAGCCCTTTTGAGGCTTCGGGAAGGGAGGCCCTCTAAAGGATTTAATGCTTGAAAGTAAAGAAAGCATAAAAGAGTGGGTTTGGCTTTTTTGGTCACCCAATTAAGGGGAGAGCATAGACCTACCACTTAAGACAAAGCAATAAAAGTTATTTTTAACCTTTTCAAAGAAATTGTTGGCTAAGTCCTATTTGGAGATGTTGCTCCAACAAGCATGGTGTTTATTTTAGCCCCACATAGCAAATGATTCTCTAAACTGGGAATTGGAAGTCTTGGTCAACAAAATGAAAACCGTTGCAAAAAGTAACTTGCTTTGTAAGAATGGACGAGTTGATTGTTCTTTTCAACTTGATTGTGCTTTTTACCTTTGCAAGAAAATGAAAGATTATTGTTCTTTTTAGAGCCCAAAATTTGAGGTGTGAATCTCAACTTTGCAAGAAAGTAAATGTTTGATTTGTTGTTCTTTATACCTTGCAAATATGATTATTTTTAGAGCCCAAAAACAAGTGAGGTACATTTTAGAAGACCAAATTGAAAAATGAAGTTCTTTTTACCCAAAAGGAAATATGAGTTCTTTTTAACCAACTTTAAAAAAAGCTAGAAAAGAAATCACTAAATCCTAACTTAACTCCTCCAAATCTGCAAGACACTGTTAGAAACCCGCAATAAAAAAGAAGTTAGTGAAAATCCAAAACCTTAGGTGGGCTTCCACAAGCCTAATTTCAAATCTTGGTTACAAATTTTTCACTCCTGATTCTGAAATTCCCTGAAATTTAGCTGTCTGAAATTTGTAGGATCTTCCAAAAACTAGATTTTACATTACAACTCCTAGAGGTCTGAAACCCCTCTCAAACATCCTGACAATATATATGGAATATAACTTAAAGTATAGAAAGAGAAAAGAGAAGAGGAAATGTCACTTATACTTAAATGTTATATTCCATAGATATTGTTCTTCCACAAGCCTAATTTCAAGATTTGATTACAAATTTTGCAATCTGTTTCAAGTGCGCTAGAACATAGAACATATGCACTAACCTACATCGCAAAACTGCTAACCTGCATCACAAAAGTGCTAACTTGCATCACAAAAGTGCTAACTTGTGTCACAAAAGCGCTAACCAATGTTACAGAAGTGGTAACCAATGCTACAAAGGCTAACCTACTATTTGAATGCATGAATTCATGATTAAAAGTGCTATTATATTGAAAATGAGCGCTAACCTAAGTGATAAAAGTGCTAACTTACTCAACAAATGCACTGTCAAATTTCACAAATGTGTGAAACTGACTTACAAAAGCGTTAAATTGATTTTGCAAGAATAGGACAAGATATTAGAAAAGGTAATTTCGAGGCTTGAGCCCCACGGTGGGTGCCAAAATGTGTCGACATGAATTTCATCATCAGAATGCTACCTGTAACAAGTTAGTTTCACAAAATACCAATTGAAATGCTACAGGAAATCCAAACTCAACCAATGAAACTACTTGAAATACATATGAAATAAAAATACTAATATTACCTTCATGGTTTATGTCTCATTGTGTCCTAACTCCACTATTCTGGGTTGCAGATGGTGTGCTCTCAAACAAGCCCTGATAGCTTCCAATATGGCATATGAAGAGTGGACTGATAACTGATAGTTCACAAATGCTATGATATGCAATACTACTTGATTATGCTAAAATGCTAATTGCTATTTTCTTCAATATTAAAACTCATGGATGCATAAGTTTTACAAATGATTGGCTTGCAAATTCACTTGAAGTCTAACTTGAAGACTAACTCTTTCTCAACTCAAACTCCTGATTTTATAGACTTTGAGGATAAGATGATGTGCCTTGGATAACCTGTCATGATCAGATTTGCAGATTTGGATGGTTGTGAGCAAAGGTGAAGGTTAAGATAAAGGGGGAAGGAGAAGACAAGTGTCACTCATCTCACCTTGACTGGGTTGCTGAATGAGGGAATCTAAGGATGGTTGGAGAAAATTTAGGTATGAGAGGACAAGTGGACTCAAGTCCTTCCTAAGATGTAGGGATGTTGGAAAGAATATAGAAGAAGGTTATCAAATATGTGTACGCACACAATATTTCATTAAATTTGGAGGTTGAAGATAAGTGACTAATAAATGATTTATTTATTTTAATTTTGTTGAATTAATTTAGCCACATGATGGATGAGTTGGCAAAGGAAAGATGAAGTGGAGATGGAAGGTGAGTTGGATAAGGGATTAAATAATTTAGAAATTATTTAATATTTGAGACTATAGGATAGAAGAATAATCAGTAAATATTAGATATTTAATTGATTAGAGGAATAATTAAATATTAGATATTTAATTAATTGATTAGAGGAAAAGGATAAATGAATTAATTAATAAAATATTTTAATTAAATTAATTAATAGAATAATATGATATGAATTAAATAAATTAATTTTTTAAAATTAACTAATCGCTCATAGCCATTTATGTGTATACATTTTGTATTTTTCACTTTGTTCATGCATTAGACCACTTAGTGTAGAATTTATTGAGATGGAGGCTGTTGGTTGGATCATCGAGCACATCTCCTTCTAAAGTTGTTAGTTGATAGGCACCTGATCCATAGGCTGATATGATAATATAGGGACCTAACCAGCTAGGTTCAAACTTCTCCTTCTTTTCTCAATCCTGTTGATTTCTGGGATTTTCTTTGAGTACAAGATCACCGACTTTAAAAATCTTAGGAATTGTTAGGATTCCCATAGATACTGAGGGGGGGGTGAATCAGTATCTAATCAGTTAATAGATTTTCTTAACTTAAAACATGTAGAGAAAATTAATATTGTGTACCGATAAGCAGAAAGTAATGCAATAAACATAGATAAAAACAACCACATGAAAAATACACCATAACACAAGGATTTAACAAGGAAACCTGGTGTGGGAAAAACCTCGGTGGGATTTGTGACCCACAATATTCACTTACTAGCCAATAAGAGAATATTATTGCTACAAGAGGGGCCTGCACATGCAGGAAGGCCAATTGCCTAGAGCTCACTGCTCAAATACAAAATGGGAAGTCTCACTGACTTACAAAATGGATTATATAAATCCAGTGTCTTGTACTACTTCAAAATAATATCTATAATGCCAGATCCAGTACCGGTTTCTGCTCTGCTTCTTACATAAACCCTTAACCTATAATTCGCATAATAGGTCTGCCTTATTTCGCCTAATTACATTCCTCTTACTTACACAAAATGTTCTACAATGATCTCTCTTATATGAGTCATTTTACAACTTTCCAAGTTGGCTTACAATGATTTTACAAATAATAAACAAAATATATTACAACAAAAATCCTATCAGCCTTTGTGCCAATATGCTACCTTTCACTATCAATGCTAGTGATCTGAGTGTCAGTGTAGAGTCTGATCTTGCTAGTGCTGGTGAAATAGCTTACCGATGTCATAGGATTGTAAGGTTGCCATCAATGACAAAACCTTCAATCACCTACAATGTCTCATTGGAGTGTGCATATGCCAACAATCTCCCCCTTTGGCATTGATGGAAAAAATCATGAGAAAATTTCAAAAGTGTATTCAAAACTTGTAATCCAAAAATGTGTACCAAAAATATATGAGCTCCCCCTGAGCATATAAGTCTTTTACAGATTATTTTCTCATACTACTACTCCCCCTTTGGCATCAATGACAAAGGTTGTCAAGGTGTCAAAAGAGTTGTATTTTTTCTGTCTCAACCTTGTAACTGGGTGGTTACAATTTGAAAAAGATCTGCCAAAACCAAATTTATGCTTTCCATAAACTTCTTATTGTCTTTTATTGTTACTTATGTTCTTTGAATTGTACCAGTGAGGTGCTGCATATGCTCTGTCGGTGTTTTCTGTCCTTGTACTAATGCCTCAGATATTTCCTTTCTCAAGGATGCTAGATAGTCTTGTCTTGGACTTAGTCTTAGTCGCAGATTTTTAGCCTTGTTTATTATTCTATCCTTTTCTCTCTCTAGCTTCAGTAATTCTTCCTCAAAACTAGTTATCTTTTGCTCAAAAATTGATAATGTATCAGGTGAATTAACAAAATTGTCAGCAAGTTTATTTATTTCTTCTTGTACGTTGCTCATTTTCTTATCTATGTCAATTGTTAAGAAGTTTGTCTTGCTAGTATCTTTGTATAGAGTTTTAAATTCCTTCAATGAGTTGCATAGTTCTGATAGAAGTGTGTCAAATTCCCTAGTACATTTCTTTATTTGATCCTCAAAGAATTTTTGTTTTTCAATTTCCAACCTGTCTTTGAATGTCTGTTCCTTTATTTGTTCAACTGTCACTATGTTGTCAGTAATATACTTCGACAAAGTGTCAAGCTGACTCAAAGAATCCTTATTATCTATGTTGCATTTTGGAGCTATCATCTTCAAAATTGGGATTGTGTCATCTATAGCTTTATAAGCTTGTGAACTACAATCAGTTATTTTCTTCAAAGAATCTAAAAGAACTTTAGTTACATTGGATTATTTATAACCTGTTGAGGAGGAACCAACATTCTGAATTCTGCTGGTGGAGGAAGTGACCATGCTTGTAGTGACCTCTGGTAGGTCAGTCTGGGTTTCCATTTCCTTAAGCAAGGGTTTTTGTTTCTTTCTTGTTGCCAGTGGCACTATTTCCACATGAGCCTGTTGCTCTGCTTGTCTCTCTGTCTAAGTCTCTATATGTTTCCCTGTGCTATCATCTTCCACTTTTGCTTCAATGTTATCAATGTTGTCAGTTTCTGGTGGCTTACTAGCCATGTCAGTCTTACCGATTGTGTCCTTGTCTATCATAATGTTGACCTTTTGAGTATCAACATCCACTATGTATAGTACCTCAAGATTAGGATTAGTATCCTCTTGTGATACATCCATACTGTCATCTGTCGGTTGGTCTTCTATTGTTGTTACCGGTGGAGTAATCAGAGGTGGTGGGGATAAGTTATCTTTTATTTTGATACTAGGAGGTCCCCCAACCTTTCCTTTACCCTTATCTTTGTCCTTTTGATAGACTTTGATAGGCTTGGGGTTCCTATATTCTTCCTGCTTTTCTTTCTCCACAAGCAATATATCCCATCCATTTTCTATTTCTTATGTTACCTCATTTACTCTTCCTACCATTAGTGCAATATGTCGGTGTGCAGTAGAGAATACTAACCGGTTTGCCTTTACAATTAGATCATCTATTTCTTTTGGAGAGTTGACTGGGTAGACAACAAGTAATTTTTCAATTTTGATTTTCTTGTCAAGTTCTACAATAGATTGTCTTGTTGCTTCCAGTCTCTTGAATAATTCATCTAGTAATTCATCTACAACTTGCATTAAAAACTTCTTATAGATATCCAGGTGTAAAATGACATTGTTTTCAACTTGCTCTTTCTCATCTGTTGATAGTGTATCATATAATTTTTCTATGTTCTTGAGATTTCCTTCTTCTGTGATTTCATCCAACAATTTGTCAATCGGAGAAATATTTTGTTGAGTCCTTTTCTTCTTAGGTGTTATCTTTTTCTTTGGGGTGGTCTTCTTTACTGGAGACCTCATTGCATGTTGTTTTTGTCTAGTTCTTCTAGGTGAGGGTGTGGATACCGGTGAAGGTTGTCTTTTCCTTACAACTCTTTTAAATTCAGCTAGCTTGTCACTTTCTGAAGAAGTTGCTATCGGTGACAGGTGAGTTTCTGGTTGTTGTGCCTGTAACTCATCTTTAGTGATATTGGTTTGTTTTAGTACATCTTCTTTTATAGCCTTAGCTTGCCTTGAACCTCTTCTCATAGTTGCTTCTACTTTCTTTACTCTCTTCTTAGATTGAATTTGGCTTTCAATGGTCTCAACACTACCAAATACTTCTTCCTTAGGTTCATTTGGTGCTTCCAGAAGAGCTTTAGCATATATTTCAATGATGTGGTCATCAGTCTCATAGCCCATTTTAGTAACCCAAATTGTTCTTGGGATAACTACTTCCATCCAGATCTCATCCTTTTTAATCACAAAACATATATCATCCTTGTATTTGTTAACAATTTCTTGTGACAGTCTAATTCTTTTGTTCATTCTAGCCTTTAGTGCTTGAAAATACTCATCAATATTCTTTTCCTTGTTTTCACCCATGTTGTTGAATAAGTCTGATAACTGTTTGCCTACGGGTATGTCAAATCCAAGGTTCTTGTTGCCTATACCGGGCACCTATTTGGTTATATGTAGCATTAAGCATACAAGTAAATTACCAAATCTAAAAGTTCCTTTCTTATCCTTCTTGATCTTCCCTAAATTGTCAATCAATTCATCCATTAGCCATTCACATACATCAATTTTCATATTTTCTTTTACCATATCATGTGCACTTTTTATGCATAAACTAGAAACTGAGTTAAGTCTATTTGCATGAGCTACTTTGTATCCTAAAATCATGCTAACAAATCTCACATTTATGTTAGTCACAACATTAACCCTTAGAGACCTTCTATCGGATGTTGCAACAGTTAGGTTCATTACTAGGTCATTTGATACCTTCTTTGTTTTGTCTGGTCTGCTACCAGTGGAGGGTAACCCTGTTACATCTTTCACCACTTCCTTGGTAATTTTATGGATGGATTCAAGTGAATAGAATGCACCATGTACTCTACTTAACACTATCTTAATAACTTCCTTAGGGAAATCCGGAATGCTGAGGATCTTAGTGAATCCTAGGGTTTCAATAATTTGGTGTTCAGGTTTTACTTTACTAGAATCATCACAGATAACAGATTTGTACATGTTCTTGATTTCTTCATCTCCTAATTCTTCTATATGGCAATGGATATAGATTCTAGGGTCTTCTGCATAAACAACTCCTTTGGGAATTTGGGAAAAAGCACCTACATTGTCATCCTTTTTAGCTATCTCAAGAACTAGCTGAAATATGAGCCTAGGTTGTTTGATTACCTCGACTACAGTAGGGTTTTCTATGAATTTGGGTACAAAGGATGATGCCATGATTATAAATACCTTTTTCTACCTTAGGAAGGATTGATTGCTAAAGTGCTTTGCCTCTTTGCTCGAAATGCCTTAGCTCTGGAGATTTCATGCTCTTCGAATGTTTGAATGATCGGTGAAGTAAAATGGAGCCAAAAAAATTAATTTATACTGTCAATTTGTCAACTATCACATTTAATGTATGTCGGTTAAGTAATCACTTAACTTTGTCTATTGGTATAGAAGTAATTTCAACTTCTCACCATCAACCAAGGGAATAATAGCATATGTCTCATTGATTGCCAAACCCTCAAGGAAATTTTCTTCAATTTGATGAAGAGACTCTTGTCGGTGGAGTGCTACTATGTTCTTCTAGTGGAGTGTTGCTTGGTTCTACCAGTGGAGGAGTATTCCTATCCACATTCAATTTTGATTTCCCGATCCATTGTTTTGAAAATTCTTTCTTAACCTCTTCAACCTTTTCTTTACCTTTCAAACTAGGACCTTTGTTATATGTCAATGATCCTTTACTTCTACAAAATTTAGCAATATGCCCAATTTTGTTACATGCATAGCAAGTCACATTATTCTTCTGAATAGCTTTCCCATAACCTATCCCAATTTGTGTTCTGCATTGATTAGATAAGTGTCCAAATCTTCCACAAACATAACATCTCACATTCATTCTGCAATTCTCAGAGTTATGACCAACTTTGTTGCATTTTGAACATTGACCGGTGGGGGTGTTGATATTCTGATAATTTCTAGATCTACATTGATTTTCTCTATGACCATACTTGTTACAGTTAAAGAATTTTCCATTAAATTTATAAGCAGTAGGTTGTCTTACCGGTTTTCTATGATCCTGTGTGTTTGTAGTACTGAAGCTTTCACCAACTTCAAAGCCAATTCCACAAGTGTCACCTTAAGGTTTTTGATTCTTCAGCAAGTTACCAAGTTCTTCTGAGCTTTTCTTGAATTTCTCTTTATGTTGATTTGCAGTATCTAGTTCTCTTTCTAAGAATTCTTTCTACCTCATCAGTTCATTTGAGTCATTCTGTGTGTGCATCAGATCTATCTTTAACAAATCATTTTCATAGTTGAGTCTTGTGTTTTCATTTGCAGCATCACTTAGTCTTCTAGTCAAATCTTTTTCATTCTTCTTTCTATCTTCAATTTCTTTACAGAATCTCATAGTCATATCCTACATCTCATTCTTTGTTGTCATGTTCTCTTGTTTCAACTTGTTTATCATATCATTAAGAGTTTTTTTTTCATCATTCTCATTTTGCATCTTTTCACAAAGTTCTCTTCTCTTGTTTCTCGAAATAGTAAGATTTTCTTGAAGTGCTTGAATAATGTCCTGAGCAGCCTTTAGATCATCTTCAAGTATGATATTTTTCAATTTTTCTGCATCATAGTCTGAGAGAGCTCCTTCAAGTTGCTTCATCAAGTTTTTCATCTCTACCAGTGTTAAGATCTTCCTCAAGTTGTTAGGCTTCTGAAAATAGAGGACCAAGCTTTGGTACCAATTGTTAGGATTCCCACAGATACTGAGAGGGGGAGTGAATCAGTATCTAACTGGTTAATAGATTTTCTTAACTTAAAACATGTAGAGCATATTAATACTATGTACCGGTAAGCAGAAAGTAATGCAATAAACAGAGATAAAAATAACCACATGAAAAACACATCATAACACAAGGATTTAATGAGGAAACCCGATGTCAAGGGAAAAACCAAGGTGGGATTTGTTACCCACAATATTCAATTACTGGCCAATAAGAGAATATTACTACTACAAGAGGGGCCTGCACATGCAGGAAGGCCAACTACCTAGAGCTCACTGCTCAAATACAAAATGGGAAGTCTCACTGACTTAAAAAATGGATTATATAAATCCGGTGTCTTGTACTACTTCAAAATAGCATCTATAATGCCAGATCCAGTACTGGTTTCTACTCTGCTTCTTACATAAACCCTTAACCTATAATTCGCATAATAGGTCTACCTTATTTTGCCTAATTACATTCCTCTTACTTATATAAAATGTTCTACAATGATCTCTCTTATATAAGAGTAATTTTACAACTTGCCAAGTCATCTTACAATTATTTTATAAATAATAAACAAAATATATTACAACAAAAATCTTGTCGGCCTATGTGTTGGTATGCTACCTTTCACTGCCAGTGCCGATGATCTGAGTGCCAGTGGAATGCCTTGTCAGTGTCATAAGATTGTAAGGTTGCCATCAATGACAAAACCTTCAATCACCTACAATGTCTCATTGGAGTGTGCATATGCCAATAGGAATGACTTTGTGGTTGTAGCTTCTGCACATGCGCTTCTGGTATGCTTTGAGATGATCATAGGCATGTTGTCATTTTTCATCCAAAAGCTCTAGTCCTTACAATTTGTTGACCCAATACTCCTCATCTGGTATGAGGCCTTTTAAAGATACTCTGGGTGATGGAATTTCTACCTCAAGAGGTAAAATTGCTTATGATTCATACACCAATGAATATGGCATAGCCCCTGTAGGTGTCCTGATGCTAGTCCGATATGCCCAGAGTGTCAGATTGAGTTGTACATGCCAATCCTTACCAACATCATTTACTATTTTCTTTAGGATTTTCAAGATTGTTTTATTTGATGCCTCTACTTGACCATTCCCCTGTGGGTAGTAAGATAGAGAAATGATGTTGGATTTTGAATCACTCAAATAGTTCTCACACATCCTAATTTTTGAATGGACACTCATTGTCTGTGATGATAGAACTAGGAATGTCGTATCTATAGATTAGATAATTGAGAATAAATGAGACAATCTGCTTTCCAATTACTGTGGTCATTGGGACTGCTTTAATCCATTTTGTGAAATACTCTATTGCAATGATAATGAACTTGTGTCCATTTGAAGAGGAAGGATGGATTTTCCCTACTAAATCAAGTCCCCACTGATAGAAAGTCCATGATGTTGTAAATGGCTACAACTCTTGTGCTGGTGCATGAATAAGATTGCCATGAATTTGGCACTTAGGACATTTCTTTGTAAATTGATAAGTCTTTTTCCATTGTCAGCCAATAATATCCCATTCTCAGAAGTTTTTTAGCGAGAGTAGGACCACTTGAATGTGTGCCATAGATACCCTCATGAATCTCATGTAAAGTAGAGGCAAATTCATTACAATCAAGGTAATGAAGAAGAGTACCATAAAGACCTCAACCCTAAAGTGTGTCAGCGGTTAAGGTATAATGGGTGGCTTGCCAGATAAAGTTTCAATTTTTATTATGAGATAGGATGATGGGTAGGGTATTGGTTTTAAGATATTCATAGATTGTCCCATATAAAGGAGAGCCTAAACTAGTTAAGGCATTTATGACATGGGAAGTAGAATTGTCATAGGTTGGGGAAAATAGTTGCTCTACCAGGAACTCATAACGACTTTGTTACTCTGGAATTTGTAGCAGTGAAGCAATAGTGGCCATTCCATTGACCACTCTGTTGTCCAACCTTGATATTTGCTCGAAGGTGATGTGTACAAAGTATTGTTTGAAGTCATCTACCATTCTTTTGTATGGCAATAGCTTGTCATCCTTTGTCTGATATTCATTATTGATCCGATTTATAACCAGTTGAGAATCTCCATAGATTTTCAATTTTGTGATTCTCCATTCCACGACCATTTTGATTCTTGTGATTACGGCTTCATACTGAGCGATATTATTAATTGCATGGAAACATGAGTCTATACAATCTTGGAATGGTGTGTGAAGAGGGGAAAACATTAGTGAGGAGGATTTAGTTAGCAAACCATGAAAATCAATCATAGGAACATATGAAATTGAAAGACATGATTTGAATCACACAAAAAACAAGAATGAGATGCATATACCTCACAAACCTTATAACTTCTCCTTCGAATGGAGTTTGATGAAGTGAAGGCGCCCTTGGATGACTCTCCACTTGATGTGCTCCTCTTGCTTTCTTGATGTGGATGGCTCTCCAATGTTGTGCACAAATGAGATGGATCTTGAGGGGTGATGGGGATGAGATGATTAAGTATGGATGAGAGATGATTTTGACATGTTAAGGTTGCTAAGATGATTTTCATAGGCTCAAAAGGGGCAACATAAGATTACTAAGCTTGGAGATGATGAATGAAGGGATGGAGTCCTCAATTTATAGGAAGAGAGGAAAAATGGATGGCTAGGATGGATTCAAGATGAAGGGCTAGGATTTCTTGTGAGCTCACACAAGGCCCAAGAGAGGGTGTGGAGACCAAGAGATATGCCTTAAAGGCATTTCTTGTCTCCACACTCCTCAAGGTGTATTGGGAAGACTTTCCAATGTGCCTTGAGAAGAGCAAGGTGCATTGGGAAGACTTCCCAATGTGCCTTGAGAAGAGCAAGGGATGTGACATTCCTTGAAGAATGGGGAGGAGGAATTTAAAATTCTCCAAAAAGGGATGATCGTGGGGATTGGAGGAATAAGAAGGAATTAAAAATTCCTCAAGAGAGGAGATGCCTAGAGGAAAAATCTAACATTCACCTAGGAAAAGAGCATTTAAAGCTAGTGGTTGGATGGAAGGGACAAGGAGTTGACTTTGTGGCTAATCATGATGATTAGCCACTAGCAATTCATTAGGATAGGGATTAGAGGAAAGATTAAGTGGGATAGGATTTGTAGGAGGATTTGACTAGGAGAGAGAATGAGTGGAGGGAATTAAAAATTAGAAGAATATGGTTAAGTGAGTTTAGGGAATTTCTAGAAGAATTTATTAGGTTAATGATGGATTAGGAAGATGGTTTGCAGGAATCATGTAGGTTAACTAATTAATTGAAATTAATCAGCTAAGAGGAATATTTGTGAGGATTTAATTTTTAGAAGAATAAAGGAAGGGATTGATTTATTAAATAAATCAGTCACATACTATAGTGACAATATTAATTATAATTAATCAATATCGAGAAGAATTTGAATTAACATAATTAATTAATTAACTATATGAGGAATTAAAAATAATTAAAATAATTATTTTTAAGTGTCTACATTTTGCCCCTCTTTTACACAACGGCAAATTTGGCGATGTGTAGAAGATAGAAGAAGAAAAAGATGCCCTAGTGTACAGTGTGGGAGGTGTATGCCCCCTCGAGAATTTTTTAGGAAAAAAAGATGAAAAATTCTCGAAAATAGAGGAAGAAGAATTAGGGTGGAAGGGATAAATGAGGAAGAAATATGAAGCAATTATGGAAAATTTAGAAGGAAGAAATGAAGTTGCGAGGCCATGGAGGAAATGGGCCCTAACGGGGGCCCATATAAGCCACAACGGGCCCAATGAAGGGTCATTGTTACACATAAGCCTTGGAGCCACTCAGAGTGAAGAAAAAGAGAAGGAGAGATGGACCGCATTCCAGTTTGTGATCATCACGTTGAGAGGATCCGATGATTTGATCGATCGACTAGCTATGGACCATCGGTGAGTAGGACCATCCCCCTTTTGAAATTTTTGATTTTAGGTAATTTTTAGGGCTAGAAATAGAGGTCTAGATTAGGTGAGGCACTAGTGTTGATCATTGTTTCAGAGCGCATGCCTCTAAGGAAACATGATCGCTAGCAATCAGCATGGGCACTCACGTAGGGGTGGTTAGAATAGGGGGTTTTGGGAGGGGAATGGGGGGATCAGCGCAGGTGCTTGTGCTTTAGCGCGGGTGCCCAAGGGATTACGCAGGTGCTTGCGCTAAAGCACGGGCGCTCACATTAACGAGCTTGTTAGGGGCCAATAAAGGGTAGGGTTTTTCTATTGGTGTGAGCACCTGCAAAATGGCGTGAGTGTCATGGTTTTGGTGTGAGCGCCTGGTAAATCAGCACGTGTGCCTGGGATGAGTGGAAATGCAATTTTGGCTTAGAATTTTGGAATGGGGGGAAGGGTATGGTTCATTTCGAAGGTGAGGAGGGGGTTTAGAGATGTGAAAGTAATGATTTGGTGTAATGGATGTAAGTTCTAGATGCACTGGGATTACATTATGTAGGTAGATGGCCTAGGATATGGGTGCATACTGCTATGATGACTGCGCTAGTGGAGAGGTGGGATAGTCGATATAACACCTTTCGTTTGCCAACTAGAGAGGTGACAGTGACCTTATTAGATGTGTGGAGGATCTTGAAGATCCCTGTTCATGGCGTGATCCCTAATTATTAGTTGGATGCAGTTGATTTTTATCTGAGGGAGATGTGCGAGTATGAGACGCCACTAATGCTAGACAGAAGCATGATGCACCTGGGTCGAGCAATGGGTGTTCAGCAGATTCCTCGATTGGTTTTGGTGATTTGTGGTTTCCTTGGTGGGCGAATCATACCAGATTTGGGTAGACATAGATTTTCACTGGGGTGGAGCAGATGTGTTTATTTCATGTTTCATGATGGTCAGTAGTATGTGTGGGGCTCAATGATGCTAGCCCAACTTTATCATGATATGCACTTGGTGACCTACAGAGAGTATGCCAGTTTATCCATGGGGGTGACACTGTTACACATCTAGGCATGAGAGCACATTGCAGTAACTCGGCCATTGGGGGTCCAGGACAGGTGGCCATAACAATCATTTATAGACAGGTACAGGGGACTACTGCACTACACATAGACAGTATCCATGTGGTTTTGGAGGAGGATCCTTGATGAGCTAGCGGAGTTCACATGGAGACCATTTTTGGGATGTGAGTGGTGGAGAGATGATCGACACCTTCACTAGGCGGGAGTGGAGATGTGGATATTTGGGAGATCAGTCTACATCATGGAGTACTATGCTCCATTCAAGGTGGCTCGGTAGCTTGGACAGATACAGGATATAGTTGGGGATATTCTAGTGTATCCCCGGATTACATGGGAGGTGAGGTATTGGGGGCCTACAATGAGTCCCTTGGAGGGGTGGACAAGCTTCTAGACAACATTTCACATAGTTTGGGATGAGTGGATAGGGGCAGGGGAGGATCCAGGCATGATAGGTGGTTATAGGAGCTGGTGGGAGGGGCACTTGCCATTGCGGCTTACCATTCCTGGGGTTTTGGATGATGAGGAGTTGGAGTCGGGGGTTGATCAAGTGGTGGGTTGGGAGGATGATGGCCTAGGAGAGAGATTTATGGTTCATGTAGGGTGTGGCATGGGCAGACAGCAGAGGATAGTTTGGGTTGTGTGGAGGAGGGATCTAGAGGAGAGGAAGGGAGAGGGAGAGGATGCCCCAGTAGGAGAGGTTGTGGAGGCCATAGTTGGCAAGAGAGAGGAGGCTACAGTTGGTGAGGGAGGGGAGGTCATTCCTATGGATATCCCTGAGATGCAGGTGGAGGAGAGGGGAGGAGTGTCGCAAGCTGATTTTGACTGTGTTCAGCAAGAGCAGGATACTTATAAAGTGAGGCTCCATTCAGTCGAGGATGAGCTATAGGTAGAGAGGGCTCAGAGGGAGAGCATGGGGGTAGAGGTGGAGCGGTTGACATGAGAGATAGCCGATTTGATAGAGAGTCTCCATACTGCTAGGACAGAGGAGGATGCCTTGAGGGTAGACAGGATGTTGGAGGAGGCCCGGACAGGTACAGCCATTGCAGGGCTCCAGGATTCTCTTCATCGATAGGATACCGAGTTAGAGGGGTTATAGGCCAGAGAGCGAAGGGCGGAGGTAGATGATACATAGCTATGAGGAGAGAGGGATGCAACCTACCAGGCATTGGTTCCTGCGGGATTGGCACAGATATTTTATGATAGTCTGCAGTAGTGGGAGAGGGTGGAGAGGTTAGCCCAAGAGGCACAGTATTATAGGGGGCTATATCATAGAGTAGTGCTTATAGAACAACGAGCCGCCTCGTACACTGAGAGTATGCGGTCTCATAGGACCCATAGTCAGCGGGTGACTCAAAGTCAGCAAACAAGGGGATCAATGGGTTTTCGGCCACCAGTAGGGGGAGCAGGAGGATTAGGTGGGGGAGGTACAATAGAGGGGGGTGGAGAGAGAGGAGGGGAGAGCTAGCTCCTTGGTTTTTCTTGTGTATTATATTTTGACCCTTCGAGGTGATCATTGTGTCATGACAGACATATTTTCCTCTTTTTTGTTATTTTTTATGATGTCATATATGGATGCAATTATGGATGTGTTATGTTGACTTATTTGTAATGTAGAGTGGATGCTTATACATGTATGTTTATGATGTGTTGCTAACATGTTTTTGGGTGCAGGATGAGTAATTTTTATGCTTTGTGTATATATGCAAATGTGTGATGGGTTCCTAGATGTGAGAATGATTTATGATGCAATCTAAATGTTTTGTGAAAAATGAAATAAGTAATGCAATCTATATGGTGTGAATGAATAATACAAAGAGGGAATATGCCAATAATAACACAATGATCTTAGATAGAAGAATATGAAATAAATGGGAAATTGGGGTAATTGAGAACTCCATGGGATTATTAAATGTATGGAATGATGGTGAGACTTTGTGCACAACAAATGTGGAGAGCCAACCTAGTTTGATATTGCCCTGGGTGACTTGCACCACTGATTATAGAAATCAAGATGCCATGAGAAACCCAAGGCGTGGACTGACTCTTAGATAAATGGGAATTCCTTACACACAACTATGCAAGTGTTAAGAAACACTAATACGAAGTTGTGGGTACGTGAATGGAGACCCTCAAACACACCGATAACTCTTGTACATGAGAAGGTAAGTGTTAACAAACACTAATACCAAGTCGTCGGTTTATACAAGAGAGATCCAAAACATGCCATTTTATGAAAATATGCCCCAGTATGTGCCTATTGTAACATACCTAGATATGGTAAATCTAGGTAGTCGTAGATAGTTGCAGTTGTAGGGCAAAAGATGCAAGTCTAAATGAAAAGATCCAACAAAATCTAACAAGTCACTTCTTTTGTGACCAAATGATACCTCTTGCCAAGAGTAGGACTAGGATGGAGGATTAGGTTGCCAGGTGAGGGAAGGAATCATCCCTAGGGAAAAGTGGACTTGTGGATTTAGGCAAGTGATTTTATGGTTTTGGAGAGTGACTTGTGGACTTGGGATTGTTTCTTAAGACTTCTTGAAGCTCACACAAAGGCACAAAAGCTCAGTTTAATGGGGCATTCCCTGTTCATGACTCAGGTGAAGACTCATCATCATACACGTGTTTCATTGGGAGGTGAAAGGGAAGGAATGTTGCGAGTGGGAGGACTAGATGGTGGGTGATTTGTAGTGTCGACCTGATAGACAGTGGATTTGGTTATTTACCTTGGCGCCTGCATGAAGGATTTCACCAAGGTACTTGTCTATAGCGCCACAAAGTGGTTTTTCACTAATGGACAAAATGTTTTTTTCTTTCTTTCTTTCTTTCTGCTTTTTTTCTTTTGTGCCACAAGGCACCTGTTTGCCAGGTTTTCACCAAAGTGATGATTTTTTTTAGGATCTTTTTCTTATTTTTTTGTATTTTTTCTTGAAATTTTTTTTTATTTTTTTTATTTTTTGACAATTTAAAACTTTCTGAGGACTAGGCATAAAATATTTTGAGGTGCATGATATTCATTGGATCATCCAAAAGATCACCTTCAGGAGTAGCCAATTGATAAGCTCTTGATCCATATTTTGCTATGATTATATATGGTCCAAGCCAATTAGGCTTGAACTTGTCTTTCTTCTCTCTTTCTTGTAGATTTTTCTGATTCTTCATGAAAACAAGAACGCCAATTTGGAATTCTCGAGTTCTCACTTTTTTGTGATAACTCATGCGTAGATGGTTTTGATATACCCGAAGATGATTCAAAGCCTTGAGGCACCTTTCATCTAACAATTCTAGCTCTTGTAAGCGAGCAATTTTGTATTCCTCGTCTGGTAAGATATTTTGTAGTGATACCCTTAGAGAGGGGATCTCGATCTGAAGGGGAAGGATGACTTCATATCCAAAGACCAAGGAATAAGGGGTGGCATTTATGGTGATGCAGATGGAGGTGCATAAGCCCACAAAGCAAGATGGAGTTGGAGGTGCCAATCATGACTAGTTTCATTGACTATCTTTTTGAGGATTTTTATTAGGGTTTTATTAGAAGCCTCAGCTTGGCCATTGCCTTGGGGGTAATATGCAGTGGAAAAGCGATGTTGGATGTTGAATCTTTGGCAAAGTTATTTGACATCCTGGTTTTTAAATTGTCTGCCATTATCTATGATGATAACTTTTGGGATGCCATATCAGTAGATTAGGTAGTTCAGGATGAATTTGGATATTTGCTTCCCAGTGGTAAAAGTAAAAGGGATAGCCTCTACCCACTTGGTGAAATACTCAGTGGCGGTGATAATGAATTTATGTTCATTGGAAGATGGAGGATGAATTTTCCCAATGAGGTCGAGCCCCCACTATGAGAAGGGCCATGGTGTAATAAATGGCTGCAATTCTTGTGACAATGCATGAATCTTGTTGCCATGTTGTTGGCAAGGGATGCATTTCTTCACATAGTTATATGCATCTACTTCCATTTTAGGCCAATAGTATCCTATTCTCAAAAAAAAATTAGTCAATGTGAGCCCACTTGAGTGTGCCCTATAGATACCCTTGTATACTTCGCATAATGCCCATTCTACCTCTTGTTTATCTAAACACCTTAGGAGGGAACCATCAAAATGCCTTCTGAATAGGGTGTCTCCAAGGATGGTGTAACAAGCACATCGGTGAATGAAGGTTTGTTGTTGGGTTTTAGTGAGATGTGGGGGAATGGTGTTTTCTTTGAGGAAAGCAAAGGTTTCTGGGTACCAAGGGGACTCAGGACCAACGAGAACACACATTATTTCAGACTTGGGTAGGTCATATGCTAGTATAAACAATTGCTCAACCAAGAACTCACACTTCTGACTGTGTACTGGCATTTGAAGGAGGGAGCCAATGGTGGCCATTGCATCTGCAGCCTTGTTGTTTGTTCGTGGGATTTGATCAAACTTGATTGTCGTGAAATGTTGTTTAAGATCTTCAACCATGGTATAATAGGGAAGGAGTTTATCATCTTTTGTCTGGTACTCATCATTGACTTGTTTTATGATGAGCTGGGAATTGCCATAGACTTGTAATTCCTTTATTTTCTAGTAGATAGCCAAACACAAACCTATGATGAGTGCCTCGTATTCTGCTATGTTGTTGGTACATGAAAAGGCTATCTTGTATGATTTTGGGATGCCATCTCCTAGAGGTGTGACTAATAATATTCCTACCCCCGATCTATTTTGGGTGCAGGAGCCATCAAAGTACAATCGCCATGTGGAGGATGTGGTAACAGTCATAATGAACTCATCTAGTAATTTTGTGAGAAGAGTATGGTCACCTGGAAGTGGAGCTTCAGCCAATTGATCTGCAATGACTTGTCCCTTGATTGCCTTTTTGTCCATGTATTCAATGTCAAACTCGCTTAAGAGCATGACCCATTTAGCAGTTCTGCCAGTGAGAGTAGGTTTTGACAAGAGATATTTAAGTGGATCAATTTTCACAATTAGTTTTGTTTTTTTGTTTAGCATATAGTGTCAGAATTTCTGTGTGCTAAACACCAATGCCAAGCATGCTCTTTCAATGGGGGTATAATTGAGTTCATACCCTACCAATATTTGACTGATGCAGTAAATGGCATGTTCCTTCCCTTGGTCATCTGTCTGTGCCAATAATTCCCCCAATGCCACTGCAGTAGCACATATATACAAAATGAGGGGTTTTCCAAGATTAGGAGGCATCAACATTGGAGGTGATGCTAGATATTCTTTTTGTTTCTCAAAGGCTTTTTGGCATAACCAGTCCCATTTGAATTTCGTGTCTTTGCGTAGGAGGTGTGCAAATGGATGGCACTTATCTGCTAGTTGTGAAATAAAGCATCTAACAGATTGTAGTTTCCCCTGGAGACTGCATAGTTGTCAGAGATTTTTTGGTGGAGGCATTTCCATGATAGCTTTTACTTTTGTAGGATCGATCTCGATGCCTCTACGGGAAACAATGAATCCTAATAATTTTCCTGATGTGACTCCAAACACACACTTTTTAGGATTCAGATGTAGTTTGTATTTTTCTAATCTTTCAAAGATCTGCTTTAGAATGGGATGTGTTCTTGCCTTGTCTTAGATTAGCCTAGCAGATCATCCACATAGCTCCATAATTTTGTGCAAGAGGTAATGAAAAATTATGGTCATGGCACATTGATATGTAGCTCCCACATTTTTGAGAGCAAAAGGCATGACTTGATAACAAAAGGTACCCCATGGTGTTGTGAACGTGGCTTTTTGTTGATCCTCATCTGCAATCCTGATTTGGTTGTATCCAAAAAATCCATCCATAAGTGATAGCATCTCATGTCTTGTTGTAAGGTCCACAATCATATCTATATTGGGGAGAGGGAAATCATCTTTAGGACAAGCTTTATTTAGATCTCGAAAATCTGTGCAGATGCGGATGCCCCCGACAGGTTTGCCGATAGGTACAATGTTGGAGACCCATTCAACACAGTCTATTGGTTTGACTAATTCTACATCTAACATCTTTTGTAGTTCTACCTTGACCAGGAGAGCAATATGCGGGTGCATTTTGCACAATTTTTATTTTACAGGTTTTGCATCTGGGCGAACAACAAGATTGTGAACCACCAAGACAGGTTCCAACCCTGGCATATTGGCATAGGACCATGGAAAATTGATTTTTATGTCTATAAGGAAGTTGATGAAATCTTGTTTCTCTTTTCCCATGAGGGACTTAGCAATGAGCATATTTTGTGGGATTGCTTTGATGCCCATGTTGATGCTATCTATTTCTTCTATCAGCAAATTTGATCTATCCTATGGAAGGTAACCAATGGTAGGGAGGTCAATTCCCTCATCGTCAAGGGCCTTTTCTAGGTTTTCACTTTCGGATACGCCTTTTGTTTTTATTTTTTTCTCATCCAAAGGTGCCTTGGAGAGGTTTTCACCTAGGGAATCATGTTTTTTGCTTTGATCATTTTTTTGTGGCTAAGGGCATTGAACTAACTAACAAAGTATCCATGTTCATGAAGTTGAATACCCTCTAATTTATTATAGTCTTCTAGATTTCACACCGTCAGGAGAGTAATGAGAGCATTATCATCGACGTAGATGTCTAATGTGGGTTTGTCTCATTGGCCCCAGTCTATGAGTAGGATGGACAAGATGTAGCTCGTGTGAAGTGGAAGGGGTTATGGGGGTAATGGTATTGATGTGAGTGTCAAATAAGATATTGTTTTTCATATTCATAAGGCATTTCATGGAACTCCTCTTCATCAACACTTTCGATATCCATGGGAGGACTAGAAGGGGCACCAGCGATAGTAATCTTAGACATCGGAGTGTACCCCAAGCCTCTATTGTATTTGTAGGAGATAGGATTGATGAGTTCTTTTCTTCCCTTCTCCTCTGGTCCCAGGCCGTGCCCTTTGTAACCCATTTTTTCAACTATGGCTGATGCTTTTGGGTGCATCTTTTTGGATATTTTTGTTGGATCTTCATCTTCTTCCCAGTACAGCCATGAAGAGACATCTACTTCAAGGCTCTCCTCATCAAGTGGGCCCTATTACTGGAAGGTGGTGTTTTGGCATTGCATGACTGGTTTTGGGTCTTCTTTGAGCTCTTTTGGTTTGCCAAATGACTTAGGAGAGAGGGGGAGGTTGTCAATTAATAAGACATCCTCCAATTTGTACTCTCCACAGCCATTGTCTAATATGTTGATTTGGGTATCTGATTAGGATGAAGTGGAGGCAACATTTGATGTGTCAGATGGAGGCATTGGCAAGGGTTTATCTAGTGGGTAATGATACGAATTCTTCCCCTCTAATAGTTTGTAATATTGAAAAGGTTGGGGATCACCTTTGATAGTCATCTCTCTTTCATTATAGGGGAATTTGATGCATTGGTGATAGGTGGAGGGCACGGCCTACAAGGAGTGAAACCATGGCCACCCGAGGAGAATATTATAGGGGAGATCAAGATCTAGTACTTAGCAAGGGGTTTCAATTGTAAGAGGGCCCACTTGAAGAGGTAAGGTGATCATGCCCTTTGAAACTCTTTCTGCACCATCATATGCTTTTATGGTGATCCTTCTTGATGGGTCTACCAAGTCCTCAAAAAGTCCCAATTGTTTTATTAACTTGTATGTACACAGATTAAGTCTGAATCTACCATCTATCAAAATATGTTTGACCTTGTGTTTTTGGATAAGGGCTTCAATATGCAAAGGCTTATTATGGTCTCCATCTGTGGGTGCATCATTGGAGGTGAATACAAGGTGCTATCAGGCGGCAAGGTTTCCAATGAGAGCTTGGAATTGAGTAGCATTGATGTTATCAGGAATGTGGGACTCAAGGAGGGATTGTTCCAAGATTTCCTTATGTATAGGGGAAGTCTTGAGAAGTTCAAGAATGAAAATCTATGCATGGGTCTTTCCAAGTTGGTCCAGGAGGTCATATTGGCGGGTGGAAGACATGGGTGGGGGAGGAACTCCTTGGATGGTGACTTTTCCTTGACGTGTGGTTACATTACAGTCATTTTAGGGATGGGAGGTAGAAGGCATGGCACCTTCAATGACTATCCTACCAGGGTTTGGTCTACTTTGGGGAGGGGGAGGATTAACTCCTTGGACGGTTATGACATTAACATGGTTGTCTACAGGCTCGATGCGACCCACTAAAGAGTCAAAGCCAGTTATGTGATTGGTGTAGTCATAACCCACTGCATTAGATGATGAGCTTTTTCCTTTATCCTGCTTTGGGAAGGGTTCCCAGTACATTTTAAGTTTGTCATTGTTATTACCAGGTTTTGCATTTGCTACTTCAATCTCACCCCTATCAATGAGATCTTGTATGTAGATTTTGAGCTTCATGCACTTTTGTGTGTCATGTCCCTTGATACGATGATACTCACAATACTCATTCTCATTATACCATCTAGGTTTGGGTTGATTGGGGTCAAACGGGCGAGTGATCGGAAAAACCACTGCACCTGCTTGGACAAGGTTTTGAAACACCATTTCAATAGGCTCAACAAGAGGAGTGAAATCTCTTGGAGTCATGTTATTTGATTGGGGTGGTCATCCCTGTACTGAGACATTATTGTGAGGTTTTTGGGATTGATTTTGATTATTTTGATTGTTGAATTGATGATTATTGGTGGTAGATTTTGGGGTAGTAGCCACGGTTTGGACCCGCTTTGCATCAGTTACACCATCGTTGACCATATTTTTGTTTTTAGACCAGAATTTTTGCTTTTCATTATGATAAGAGGAAGAACTTTGTGATGATTTTTGGTAATTTTTCAAGGTTCCTTCCTCCAACAAGACACGTTCAAGGGTGAGGCCCTTATCAGTCAATTTTTGGAAGGATTTGATACATTAAGACGTCAAAGGTCTTGAAAGTTCAAGTACCAAGTTCTTTTGAAATAATTCAATTTGATGTTGCTCTGGCATGTCCCACTAGAATTTCTTGATAAGATGTCACCATCTTTGTAAGAAGTTGGCAAAAGTCTCTCCTTGCCTTTGTTTTGTGTTACATAGGTCCATCATGGAAACTTCATTAGCCATGTTGTAGGAATAGTGAGCTACAAATTTCTCTTCCAAGTCTGGAAAGGATACAATGGAGCCTCGTGGTAGAGATGAGAACCATGCCAAGATGTCTCCCGTGAGACTCTTGGGAAAAAGTCTATGAAGATATAGGTCACTGTAGGAGACTTCTTGACATAAGATGTGAAATTCTCGGACATGGTCGTGAGGGTCTCCTTTGCCCTCATACTTGGTGAATTTAGGGATCTCAAATCCTAGAGGGTAAGGTGCAACTGATATAGATGGGTCGTAAGGACAAGGACAAAATTCCTCAAACAAGTAAGGTTTCCTCTTGTTAGTCTCTTCTTTCATGTCCTTGATGATATTTTTCATGTCTTGAATTTCCTTGATGAGGTCTTGTTGTGGATTTTGATAATGATGAATTATATTTGCCCCAAGAATTGGATGAGTCAGGGAAGGTGCACCACCACCAATGTATTGATATGATGAGGAGGTGGGAATGTTGCATGTGATGACCAATGTCACAGGGATTTGGGTGATAGTTGGTTGCGGTCTGCAAGCTGTTGTGATGGGATTGAGTGCGGCCTAGATAAAATTTGCGGTGTTGTTGAGAGGAAGGGAAGTTTGTGGAATAGAAATATGTGGTTGAATGGAAGGAGGTGGTATAGAAGCATGTTGGAGAATAGATGAGATCAGATTTGATAGTGGTATAGATGGTAAAGAAGAAGGAGGTGTGATGGAGACCACAATGGGTGGTACTGCGGGTGGCATTGATTGAGTTTGGATGATCAGTGGGGCTGCAATTGATTGAGTTTGAATAATAGGTGCAACATTTTGTGTGGGAGTAAGGTCTCCTTGTGGTTGTTGGCTGAGAGTGGATTTATCAAATTCAGGTGGAAGTTGAGCTCCATTTTCAAGGAGAGTCTTTAGAAGTGTAGTAGGATTGTGTTGGATGAACTTTTCAATCATCTCTTGGTTATAAGAGTCGGCTAGGAAAGTTTGCACTTCCGAGGAGAGTTCATCTTGGCTAACCATGTTAGGATTTTGGCTTTGATCTTGATTGCTAGGTTGCCCACTTTGTGTAGGATCTTCATATAGGACACTAATGTCTGGCATGCCATATTGTTATTTAGCCTTCTTTTTCTTTTGGGATCGAGTTGTGACCATACACAAATAACCTTAGAAAAGCTTGGAGGAGGAAATCTTTGATGAAAGGACTTAGCAAGATGTTTGTGGAATTTTGGATTTTGTCTTTGATGACAAGGGATTTTGCTGATTGGTGGGGTTCTTGGATTAGAGCCCGGATTCGATTAGGATTGACACCTTAGTCCTTGGATGAGGATTTTAGGTGGTGGATAAAACCATAAGCAAGGTAATGACCAAGTTGGGTAGAATTTAGACCTGAGAATGATGATTAAAAAGCCTCTCTTCTACCAAGGGTTGACTAATGACCCTAAGAAAAGTAAAGATGTGAGGTAAGAGTCTTTATTGACTCAAAAAAGGATTAGGTGAAAGATACTTGGAGAGGATTCTTCTCCAAGCATGAGAGCCAATTGATTAATGATGAGGTCTAAATGGAACTTCACAAGGTATGCAACCTTAATGTGAGGTTAAATTGGATAAAAGGATGATTGGATTTGGATTTTGATAATTGATTTGATAGTAGTGGGAGATTGATTTGATGTGCTAAGTCCTTAGGAAATTTGAGGATGATTGATTGAGGAGGTGTGATAGTGGTCACTTAGAGGAAACTTGATGACTAGGTTGTTCTTGGCATGAATATGACTCAATAGAGGATCGATTCGAATGGCAAGTTGTATGAAGGGACATGACCACCCTGATTTTGACAATAATTGGTGTTTTAAAGGACGAATCTAGACATGGGACGAACAAAGTTTGGACACAATTTTGGACTTTTGTGGGGTAAGGACTTGGATAATTGTTTGTGTCTTGACAAGTTTTTTTGCAAAGTGTTTGGGATTCGTGAGGTGTTTTTAGTCTACTCTTGGCAAGTATGTATCAAAAAAAGCAAACACAATGATCAAATGCATATTATCTCAAAGACACTCATGCTCATGTACAACACTCTTAAGGCTAGCAAGGACAATAGTCATTGGATCCCAATTGGTTTCCCAGGTACACTTACCTGGAGCGGACACTTAGATGCTTGAACCCACTGGCTCCCCTCCACAGCACTCACTTCTCCAAGGTAGCTAAGCATCAATTCCCATGAAAACTCCTCATGGCAAACTTTGTGTCTCTACTAAGGGCCGTAAAAATATGGGCGGCTTCGGAGGTCCGACCTCCTGCACCAATGACTAGAACGTTTTTGGCCACTATGAACAAGGTGTTTAGTAAGTCTTCTCATTAGGAGCTCTTTTCACAGTTACGCAAGCGCAATTGAGGCCTATAGCCCAATGAAGCATCAAGAACTTAGTAGTCACGCAAGCATGATTGAGATCTCTAGAATCCTACTAAGCACCCAATGTGAGAGTGAACTCTCATATAGCCCCAACCATTGACCCTTTTGTAGTCAATGGCCTATTTAGTATAGTGAGTTGGGAACCCCAAGTCAGGGTGTACTCACTTGGGTTGTTCCCCTCTTACCTTCTCAAAGAGAAAGTTGGGAGGGCAAGCCCGCTAAAGGTAAACATGCAATCAAACAAGAAAAGGTTGGAGGGTCTGGATTTCTGATCGTCTAGCTAGATGAGAGCATACTCTCCTACCTTTATGCTTTTCTTAAAACATGTAAAACAGTGATTTATTCCCTTTCAATTAACATCTAGGTGCCTAACTTTAAAAAAATGCACAATGTTTGGTTGAGTCTGCTAGGCAACCTGCAAAAAGGTGGATTAGTAGTTTTTCTTTTTTTAATTTTTTTAGTCTTGGTCGGTTGATTTAAACTGCAAAACTAAAAAGATGGAAATTACTACTAACTGTACTGCACATATAGTGCACACACTAAAGTGCAGCCAGCCGTGTTGAAACGCCTGCGCACGCACCGAAATGTCTGTGTATGCGCTAAACTAAATAAACTAGCAAAGGAAAATAATAGCCAAGACAAAACAAAGAACGGTTTTTTATACCTATCAGTCGCACTGATTTGAAACGCTCACACTGAAATGCCTGCCCTCACACTGAAACGCCTGCACTCGCGCTGAACCCTGTAAAACAGAAACCTGGGGAATTAGTGGGTAAAATTTTCAAAATTTAAATTCAAATATTAGAGCAGGAATTGTATGAAAGTGTTCATGCTGATATAAATTGCTCGCACCGAAACACCTACGCACGTGACAAACAAATAGATAGATAGCAAAAAAAATTTAAATTTTAAACGGCGAGCAAGAAAATTTAAAATATGTTAGTGCGGTCGCACTAGTGCACTAATGCTCATGTTGATGTGTCTACACTCACGCCGAAGTGGGTTTTCTATCATGCTAAACCTGAGCCGCTCATGCCAATTTGTAGTCTCTCGTGTTGTTCCAAAACCTATGTCTCATAACTCAAAAAAACATTAGTTCTTAAGAACGTGGCTCCCACCGGGTGTGCCAAAATGAAGAGGGGAAAATATTAGTGAGGAGAATTTAGTTAGCAAACCATGAAAATCAATCATAGGAACATATGAAATTGAAAGACATGATTTGAATCACACAAAAAACAAGAATGAGATGCATATAGCTCACAAACTTTATACCTTCTCCTTCGAATGGAGCTTGATTTAGTGAAGGCACCCTTGGATGACGCTCCACTTGATGTGGATGGCTCTCCAATGTTATGCACAAATGAGATGGATCTTGAGGGGTGATAGGGATGAGATGATTAAGTGTGGATGAGAGATGATTTTGACATGGTAAGGTTGCTAAGATGATTTTCATAGGCTCAAAAGGGGCAGCATAAGATTACTAAGCTTGGAGATGATGAATGAAGGGATGGAGTCCTCAATTTATAGGAAGAGGAGAGGAAGAATGGATGGCTAGGATGGATTCAAGATGAAGGGCTAGGATTTCTTGTGAGCTCACACAAGGCCCAAGAGAGGGTGTGGAGACCAAGAGATATGCCTTAAAGGCATTTCTTGTCTCCACACTCCTCAAGGTGCATTGGGAAGACTTCCCAATGTGCCTTGGGAAGAGCAAGGGATGTGACATTCCTTAAAGAATGGGGAGGAGGAATTTAAAATTCTCCAAAAAGGGATGATCATGGGGATTGGAGGAATAAGAAGGAATTAAAAATTCCTTGGGAGAGGAGATGCCTAAAGGAATGTGAGATTTTGAAAATCTCACATTCACCTAGGAAAAGAGCATTTAAAGCTAGTGGTTGGATGGAAGGGACAAGGAGTTGACTTTGTGGCTAATCATGATGATTAGCCACTAGCAACTCATTAGGAGGGGGATTAGAGGAAAGATTAGGTGGGATAGGATTTGTAGGAGGATTTGACTAGGAGAGAGAATGAATGGAGGGAATTAAAAATTAGAAGAATAAGGTTAAGTGAGTTTAGGGAATTTCTAGAAGAATTTATTAGGTTAATGATGGATTAGGAAGATGGTTTGCAGGAATCATGTAGGTTTACTAATTAATTGAAATTAATCGGCTAAGAGGAAGATTTGTGAGGATTTAATTTTTAGAAGAATAAAGAAAGGGATTGATTTATTAAATAAATCAATCATGTACTATAGTGACAATATTAATTATAATTAATTAATATTGAGGGGAATTTGAATTAATCTAATTAATTAATTAATTAATTATGTGAGGAATTAAAAATAATTAAAATAATTATTTTTAAGTTTCTATAGTGTGTTCTTCAGGGGTGACGAACAAGATGCTGACACCTAAGCCATGTTGAGTGTAGGAACTGTCAAAGTACAGTGTGCATTGCTTAAGTGTAACAGTAAGGACATCCATGTCTGGAAATTCCACCTTCATTGGTTGCTTATCTAGTAGTGGTGCTTTAGCTAATTGATCCGCAATTACTTGTTCCTTGATAGCCTGACGCTTTGTGTATTGGATATCAAACTCACTAAGAATCATGACCCATTTAGCCAATCAACTTGTAAGAGCTGCTTTGCTGAGTAAATACTTGGCAGGATCATTTTTTGCTGCTAGCTTGATTGTGTGAGCTACCATGTAATGTCAGAACTTTTGAGAAGCGAATACCACAGCTAAATAAGCCTTCTCAATGAATGTGTAATTGAGCTCATATATGTTTAATGTTTAGTTAATGTAATATATAGCTCATTCATTGCCTTCTTGATCTTCTTGTGCTAACAGTGCCCCCAATGATACGTCTGTTGTTGATATGTAGAGAATGAGCAGCTTCCTTGCTATTGGTGGTACCAAAACTAGTGGATTCATGAGATATTGCTTGATTTGATAGAATGATTCCACACATTTGGCTTCCCATTTGAATGGTATGTTCTTATGTAGCAAATGATTGAATGGTAGACTTTTATCTGCTAGTTGGGCTATGAATCGCCTGATTGACTGCAGTCGTCCCTGTAGAGATCTGAGTTGACTAATGTTCTTAGGAGGTGGCATCTCCATGATGGCTTGTGCCTTCACTAGATCTACTTCAATTTCATTTGTTGACATAATATAGTCTAATAATTTACCCGATGTCACTCCGAAGACACACTTCTTAGGGTTTAGCCTGACTTGAAATTTCTCCAATCTTTGAAATATTTTATCTAATATGCCCAGATATTTTGTCTGGGTGAATGACTTAGCCATTAAATCATCCACATAGTCCTCCATGAAGGTATGCATCATTTGTTATCATTTCTCTTTGATAAGTTTCCCTAGCATTCTTCAAGCCAAAAGGCATGAAGTTCCAACAATACATTCCCCAAGGATAGGTGAACGTTGTGTTATCTTGATCCTCTGGAGCTATCCTAATTTGTTATAGCCACAGAAACCATCCATTAATGAGAGAATTGCATGGCCTGCTGTGAGGTCCACAATTATGTCGATGCTGGCAAAGGAAAGTCATCCTTTGGACAGGCTTTGTTGACATCTCTAAAATCTATGCATATTCTAATGCTTCCATCTGGTACAATGTTTGAAATCCATTCAGCATAGTCTATAGATCGAATGAATCTGATGCCTAATAACTTCTTTAGTTCAGCTTTGACCATTAATGCTACATGCGGATTCATCTTTCTAAACTTTTATTTGACTAGCTTAGCTCCTGGAGCAATAGATAAATGATACATGATTAATTTTGGATCTATCCCAGGCATACCAACATATGACCAAGCAAAATTGATTTTCTTTTCTTTGAAGAATCTTATAAACTCCGGTTTTTCCTCTTCTATCAGTGATTCTGCTAGGTGTATATTTTTAACTATTGCTAGGTGTTGATTGATTGAGTGGGCTCAATCAATATGGGTGATCACTCCTAATAGTGTTCTTGAAGAGTGTCAAGTATCCCATCTTTAGGTGCCTTAAAAAGGTTTTCACCCTCAGATACGTCCTTTATTTGACTATTTTGTGATCTAGTGCTGCCATTGACTGGTTTTCAGCATTAAATCCTTTATTTCTTTTATTTTTGTGACTGAGAGACTTGGCACCCTCCCGATTGTAGATATCATTATTTTGTTCATTAGTAGAGCCTTTTTCCAAGTTAACTATACATAAGTAATGGACAATAGATTCATCATCTAGGAAAATAGGTATATCATGATGTTCAGGTTCATCCCAATCTATCAAATCAGGAAATACGAGTGGTAGAGAGTCATTTGGTGGGTTGAGGTCAGCTACGGTAAGTGTCATGATAGAGGTATTGTTAAGGTTGTTTGGGATTTTGGTTAAGTTAGTGATATTGTCAAGATCTTTGATGGTAGCATCTTCCATGTAGACTTGTTCGTAGTGATGCTACTCGTTTTCCTTAGCTTCGTAGATATGTTGTGGACTAAATTCATGTAATCAAGACTTTGTGCCTTGTCCCTCCTCAAAAAGGGGTGTGTGTATAGTGCCTTTTGTGACATCCTTAGTAATATTTGAACAAGTACCCCATTCATAGACATTAGAATCAGTTTTAGAAGTATTATCCTAGAGTCTTTCAATGCTGCGAATAGGTATATTGTAGGGTGAAAAGAGATCTCTGATAATTGATACTAGTCTTCTAGTTTTTTCTGATTTTGAATTAGAGCCTGCTTGTACCCTTTGGATTTGTTCATACACTGTTCCTCTCGAGGGAGTAGTGATGTCTTCAGGAGGTGACTTTCCCTTTTTTTAAATAGGTTCTTGAACATGGTGCACTTCCTCATGAGTAGCCTCTTCCCTTTGAATGTTTAGCTCCTCTTGTTGATTCTCTTTTTCCTCGTGTTCTCGCTCTTTCCTTGTTATTTCTATTGCTTGGTGTAGTGCCTCTTTCCATGAATCCTCGTTGTATTTCTTCTTTGCTTTCCACTGAGGTTTTTGATATTTATTTTGTTTTTTCCTTGGGGGTATGATGTGTCTATATCCTAGTCCTTTTTTGTCTCGAGAAAATTGTGAAGGAGGGTCTAGTGGTTCTGTAATGCCTTCTTGATGCTTGCCTATAGGTCCTTTGCCATTGTATCCCATCCATTGTATGATCAAGAATCATTTTCCATATTGTTGTGTTGGTATGACTACCTCTAGAGTAGCAGCTCTTACTTCTCCCTCATCCTTGTATAGCCAACTAAGGATATCTTTCTCTTCTGATTCATGTGCTAGTGTGCCTAATTGGATAAATTTTCCATCAAACTTGGTGATGGGATGTGTTGCTTGATGCGTCGATGCAAAAGGTTGCCCATGATATTTTGGTGATGTTGGCAATTTGGATAGGCACATGGGTTCGAAAGAGTATTCTCCCATGCCTTGATCTTTGATTTTCATCTTTTGTTTGAAATCCATGGATAAATATTTGAGCTTTTCTTGATGATGATCTAGTGTAGATGAAGCTGGAGCTTCCCTATTACATGGAACCAGGTTTTCTTGAGCTGCCCCCATAGCATTGCAATGTTGAAAGGGATTATTGTCAGCAGAGATGGAAATCTCCTATCCATTATATGGGAATTTGACACACTGATGGTAAGTTGATGGCACTGCTTGCATTTCATGTATCTAAGGATGCCCCAATAAAATATTGTATGTTAAGTCTATGTCTAAGACTTGGCACATAGTGTTGAAATGTGGTGACTGATTAGCAAAGTAATGTACACTCAGCACGTATCCTTACCGGGGTTCAGGGGCGGGAGCCCTTGAGAAAAAAAATTTTGGGTATTTTTTTTGTTGATGAAAATAGACATTGGAATAAAACCCTAAAAAGGACGACTTTGTTTTTGCCCTAAAAATGCATGTTATAAGCGGCTGGGATGCTTAAGACATTGTGAGGTTGATGTACTATTTTTGCTGGATAAGAAGAAAGATTGGACGGCTGTGTATGGTGGACATAACCCATTCTGGGTGAACCATGTTAAATCTTTGTATTATCTATGTCCTATTTTATTTCTTTATCTTTTGTATTTAAATCTACATATAATTGTTAGTTCATATTTTCTTCGGATCTACTTGAAACCCTAACAATTGGTATTAGAGCAAGGTTTTCTGTAAATTGGCAGGACTTTCAGATTTGAGTGGGAGCAATGGAGGATTCCAAATTCAAGGTTGAAAAGTTTAACGGCCAGAATTATCAGTTATGGAAAATGTAGATGGAGGATTACCTATATCAAATGGATTTGTGGTGGTTGTTGGAAGGAAAGGCAAAGAAAGTGACCGTAATGTTAGATGAAGAGTGGGACATTTTAGATAGAAAGGCACTGGGATCCATTCGATTGTACCTTGCACCGTCTATAGCATTCAATATAACAGAAGCAAAAATGACTATAGATTTGATGGCGACATTGGCTAAGTTGTATGAGAAACCCTCGGCTTCGAATAAGGTATTTCTTATGAAGCATTTGTTTAATTTGAAAATGAGTGAGGGAGGATCTGTAGCGGAGCACTTAAATGAATTTAATGCAATTACCAATCAATTGTCTTTGGTAAAAATTACTTTTGCAGAAGAGGTTAGGGCTCTCTTGATTTTATGGTCTTTGCCATAAAGCTGGAATAGCTTGGTTATGGCTGTAAGTAACTCTGTCTCTGGTAAAAATACTTTGGTATTTGATGATATTGTTGGTGTTATCCTAAGTGAGGAAATGTGAAGGAAAAGCAAAGGTGAGACTCCAACATCATCAGGTAGTGTTTTGAATGTGGACAACAGAGGAAGATCAAAGGAAAGAGGAAAAGGCCCTAGGAATGAGAAGTCACGAGGGAAGTCAAAGAAAGGACGCTCTCAATCTAGAGGAAAGAAAGATTGTTGGTACTATGGAAAGCCTGATCATCTAAAGAAAGACTGTTGGTCTCGAAAAAACAAAGAAAGAGACAAAAAAGAAAATGACAGTAAGGAAGCTAATATTGCAAGTAATACTTTACAAGATGCTTTAATATTATGTTTAGATAACATTAATGATTCATGGGTAATAGATTTTGGGGCTTCATTTCATGCTACACCCCATAGAAAATATTTTCTAGATTATGTTCAAGGTGATTTTGGACAGGTATATTTAGGTGATGATGAACCCTGTCAAATTGTTGGAAAAGGAAAGATAAAGATCAAGTTGCAGAATGGAAATGACTAGTTTTTGCAGGAGGTAAGACATGTTCCTAAATTAAGGAGAAATTTAATTTCTACAAGGCAACTAGGTAGTAAAGGTTGCATAGTTACCTTCTCAGACAGTATCTAGAAGGTCACTAAAGGATCATTAGTAGTAGCTAAAGGTGTGAAGGTAGGTACATTATATCTATGTACTGGTAACACTTACTCTACCTTAGCTGCTACAGATAAAGTTACTGCAGGGACAACAACAATAGATGTTGCAAGAACAGATTTGATAATGTGGCACCATAGGCTTGGGCACATGAGTGAGAAAGGGATGAAAATCCTTCACTCCAAAAATCTATTGCCAGGACTAAAGAAGACTGATTTAGAGTTATGTGAAAACTATGTTTATGGTAACCAAAAAAGAGTCAGATTTCTCAAGATTGGGAAAGAGAAGAAGAGTGGGAAGTTAGAGCTTGTGCATTCAGATGTATGGGGACCGACTCATGTATCATCTCTTGGTGGTTCTTGTTATTATGTTATTTTTATTGATGACTCAACCAAAAAAACATGGGTATATTTCCTAAAACAAAAATTAGATGTTTTTGAAACTTTTAAGAAATGGAAAGCTTTGGTTGAGAATGAGACAAAAAAAAAAAGTTGAAGTGTCTCAGATCGGATAATGGAGGTGAGTATTGTAGTAAAGCATTTGAAGATTACTGCTCCTTAAATGGGATTCAAAAGCAAAAGACAGTTCTAGGAACTCCATAGGAAAATGGTGTGTCAGAGAGAATGAATAGGACTATCATGGAACACGCAAGGAGCATGAGATTGCATGCTGGATTGCCCTTACATTTTTGGGCAGATGTTGTACATACTGTTGTCTATTTGATAAATAGAGGACCTTCAACCCCTTTGGATGGTGGTATTCCAGAGGAGGCATGGACTAGTAAAAAGGTAAATTATACTTTTCTGAAAACCTTTGGTTGTGAAGCTTTTGTCCATGTTGATAAAGAAAACAGAACCAAGCTTGATGCTAAATCTTAGAAATGTACCTTCATTGGATATGGGATAGATGAATATAGCTATCGATTATGGGATTTTGAAAATAAGAAAATAATTAGAAGTAGAGATGTTATATTCAATGAAAAGGTTATGTATAAAGAATAGATGCAAGAAAAGAAGCATGAATAGAAGAAACAAGAATATGTGGTGTTGGATGAGATTCCTGAAAATGAAATACCACAGGTACCTGATGCTCAGCAACAACAGATTGTCCCACAAACTCCTGCAAGATTTTCTCCTTCTTTGTATTCTATTTTATTAACTGATTCTGGTGAACCTAAAGAATATGAATAAGCAATGCAGGTGGATGCCAAACAATAGTGGGAGCTAGGCATGAAAGAGGAGATGGTCTCCTTGATAAAAAATAGGACTTGGGACTTAGTCCCTTTACTTGCAAAAAAAAGAGCTTTGCTTAACAAATGGGTTTATAGGCTGAAGGAGGAGGAAGGTCAGAAAAGATATAAGGCCAGACTTGTGGTTAAAGGTTTTGCATAGAAAAAGGGTATAGATTATGATGAAATATTTTCTCCAGTTGTAAAAATGACTTCAATTAGAACTGTACTTAGTCTTGTGGTTGCAGATGATTTACATCTTGAACAATTTGATGTCAAAACAACTTTTCTCCATGGAGATTTGGAAGAGGAAATTTACATGTTGCAACCACAGGGATATGAGGTCAAAGGTAAGGAGAACTTGGTGTGCAGGTTGAAGAAAAGTTTATATGGCCTAAAGCAATCACCCCGACAATGGTATTTAAAATTTGATAGTTTCATGACTGAACACGCTTATCATAGATGTCATTCTGATAATTGTGTATATTTTAAGAGATTGGATAATGATAGTTATATTATCCTGTTGCTTTATGTTGATGACATGCTTGTTGTTGGGTCTAACATGCAACATATAAATGATCTTAAATAGAAATTAGCCAAGTCATTTGCTATGAAGGATTTTGGTGCAGCTAAGCAAATTCTTGGTATGAGGATTACACAAGTCAAGAAAAATAGAAACTTGAATTTGTCTCAAAGTGAGTATATAAAGAAGGTGTTGAAAAGATTTAACATGCAGGATGCAAAAGCAGTTAGTACACCTTTGGCTAGTCATTTCAAATTGACTAAGGAGATGTGCCCAAAGGCATAAGAAGAGGTTAATAAAATGTCTAACATCTTGTATTCATCAGCTATTGGCAATCTGATGTATGCAATGGTATGCACAAGGCCAAATATTGCACATGCAGTGGGAGTTGTGAGTAGGTTTATGAGTAATCTAGGTATGGAACATTGGAATGCTATGAAATGGATCCTTCGGTATTTGAAAGGAACCACTACAAAGGCATTATGTTTCAAAGGATCTAATGCTACTCTGAGTGGATTTGTTGACTTTGATCTGGCAGGTGATATTGATTCACGGAGGAGTACTACAAGGTATGTTTTTACTATAGGGGGAACTGCAGTCAGTTGGATTTCTAGGCTGCAAAAGGTTGTTGCACTTTCAACCACTAAAGCTGAGTATATTGCTACTACAAAAGCCAGCAAGGAGATGATTTGGTTACAATGTTTTCTAGAGGAATTGGGTCAGACATAGGAGGATTGCCCATTGTATGCTGATAGCTAGAGTGTCATTCATCTTGCGAAGAACTCTGCTTTTCATTCAAGGACAAAGCACATTTAGCTCAGGTACCACTTCATCTGAACTATTTTGGAGGAGGGTTGCCGATATGTTCACGAAGGTAGTTCCACAGAAGAAGTTGATTTCTTCATCAGTTTCTTTTGCTCTTCTTGATTGATAATTGTGGAATTTATACTAGTCGAGTCCTAGTGTTTTATCCAATGGATGTTGAATGTATAGTGGTGTCATGTAGTATCATTCTCCAAGTGGGACATTGTTCGGTGTGGAGCCTGATCAATCTCCAAGTGGGAGATTGTTGAAATGTGGTGACTGATCAGCAAAGTACTTTTTTTTTGTTGATGAAAACTGACATTGTAATAAAACCCTAAAAAGGTCAACTTTGTTTTTACCCTAAAAATGCATGTTATAAGCGGTTAGGATGCTTAAGGCATTGTGAGGTTGATGTACTATTTTTGCTAGATAAGAAGAAAGATTGGACGGTTGTGTATGGTGGACGTAACCCATTCTGGGTGAACCACATTAAATCTTTGTGTTATTTGTGTCCTATTTTATTTCTTTATCTTTTGTATTTAAATCTGCATATAATTGTTAGTTCATATTTACTTCGGATCTGCTTGAAACCCTAACACATAGAGTCCCTTTGTATTGGTCCTACCTGAATAGGTAGTATCACTGTTCCTTTGGATGATCTTTCTTCATCATCATATGCCTTGATGGTGATCTTTTTGTGTGGATCAATAGATTGTTCAGAGAAGCCTAATGCAAGGATAAGTTTTAAGGTATAGATATTGAGACCAGCTCCTCCATCTATTAATACTCTTTTAACTCGATGTTTGTAGACTAAGACTTCAATATGAATGGGAGTATTATGTGGATGACTTGAAGAGATATTATCATGTTTGGAAAAAGGTGAGATTATGAGGCCCTATCATATGAGCCACCATGGCTCGAAATTTATCAATGTCTAGATCTTGAGGCACATTTGTTTCAACGAGAGCTTGTTCTAAGATGTCCTTATGTTTTGGTGAGAGTTTGAGTAACTTGAGTATGGATATCTGAGTGGGAGTTCTCTGCATTTGATTAACCAAATCATATTGAGTCTTGGGGATAGTGGCCGATGTTGATGTATGCCCTTTCAAGACATATTTTTGAGCTCTGGTTGTCACATTGATTGATGTATGGTCTTGTTTGTCTTTGATCCTTATGACATTTATTTGGTTGTCATATGTTGATATGTGATTGATGATGTTGTTGTATAGATGATTTATGTGAGCTCCCCGTGTATCGTTTGATGATGAAGCTCCTTCCTTGTTGTAATTTGGAAGAGGATTTTTAAAGGCGTCATGATCACCATTCCTTTTGAGACCATCAACCGTTAAATCACCTCTATCGATCATATCTTGAATAATATTCTTAAGCCTCATGTAATCATTTGTGTTATGTCCTTTGTTTTGATAAAAATCATAGAAATATGAGTCATTCCATCAAGGTGGTTTGATCTGGAGTTCAAAGTTGTTTATGGTTGGCAATGTGATAATCTTCTTTACTAGGAGTTTGTGAAATGCTAATTCTAAGGATTGCCCCAATGGTGTGTAGATGCATCTATTTGGGAAACTATTGGTGTTACCTCTATGATTTGTATTATTCTCTCAATTAGTGTTGTTCCCTTGGGTATTGTTGTTGGTTTAGGTATTTTTGTTGGTGTTTGAATTTGAATGTCCCTAATTGGTATTTTGTGGATAAGCGTTAGTACCTTGGTTAACACTTTTTTGATTCTTGTTAGATTGTGGATTACCTAATAAAGCCAATACTAGTTGTTTGGACTTCATATCATTAGCATCAGCTCCTCCCTCATTAACAACATTTTTGTTTCTAGTCCAAAATCTGGATTTGTCTAAAGTTTTGTTGTTGTTTTGGTTGTTAAAGTGAGTGTTGGATGAATTAGTTCCTTCCTTAAAAAACTTCAATGTTCCTTTCTTGATGCAGGCTTCTTCTACTTGGATTTCATTTTTGATCAACTTAGCAAAAGATGGTGCACACTGGAGCTTGAGTAGATAACTCATCTCACTATTTAGGTACATCGCGAGGATATCTTGAAACCATACGTCTCCAATGCTGAAGAAATGCCATGAATGTTTCATTGTTTTTCTATTTGGTATTACCTACATCCAACATGGTGATCACGTATTGAATATTATTGGAGTATTGTGTGATAAATTTGTTTACCAACTCATCAAAGGATCTGATGGGAGGTGTAATTTTAGACAACCACTCCATTGTTTTCCCTCCCAAACTTCTTGGGAATAGCCTCATTAAGTAAGTGTCATCGTGAGCAAATTCTAGGCTTATGGTACAAAATTCTCGAACATGATCATGGGGATCACTTTTACCATCGTATTTGTTGTATTTTGGTACATCTAAATTCAGGGAAAATGGTATCATGTTTAATCTTCTGTCAAAGGAGTAAGGACAAATTTCCTCCAAGGAGTATCGCACTGTGGTCCCCTATTGCATGTCCTGCATTTGTTTTTGCAGCATTTGAATTTGTTGCCTAAGAGCAACCATGGGTGCCTTTGTTCATTGAGGGAAAGCTTCTTCCCTTTCATTATCCCTAGTTCGAGCATGGTTGTGTTTGGGTATGTTATGTTGTTTAGGTATGTTTTCAGGTTCATGTGTTTCATCTTCTCTTTGTTGTTCTTGATAGGCGTAATTTTGAGACCTGGTCCTAAAAATTTGTTCATCAACCTTCCTTAAGTTTTCAGTAACGAAATCTTCAGGAAGTCTAACTCCTTTGCTAGTTAGCATGAGAATATATTTTACCTTGTTATCTTCAATGAATCTTTCCATGAGCTTTTGGAATGAGGCGTTTTCTTGACATTCTTGGAGAAGTTCCTCAGTGATCTTTGTATCTCCCAAATCAATATAATCGAAAGGGTTGGATAATCTACAACCCATACTTGACTCTAGTTGTGGTTCGCTTTTCTTGTTTCTTTGAGAGCGAGTGACAATGGGCATCTAGTAAAATATTTTGGTGACAAAGGGGATAAAATCTTCTTCTTCTTGTTCAGGGGCTGGTGGTTTGGATTGAGCTACGTTATAAGTGATGCAGAATTATGAGAATAAAGCAGGATTAATCTTTCCTCCATGATTTAAGCGTTCGTTGAATGTAGCTTTTTGCATGTAAGCTCTACTTCTTAAGGGTTCTTTTTCAAACTCATTTGATTTTCCTTGAAGATACAATCACATATGACACAAGAATAAACAATGTGATTTAAAAAGTTGGTGATTGATTTAGAGAAACTTATTTTATTTGGCACTTTTTTTAGAACTAGGTTGTCTCTTCTTCAACTCACTTTTGTGATGAAGACTTTCTCTTCTCAAAATATGAGGAGTGGTCATACATGAATGATGAATGGTTTCCTTTGATGTTTAGATTGAGATACTTCATTTGAAAAACTCAAGCTTACTTCATCAAGTAGAGGTTTAGATTTGCCCCCATGACAAAGTATGTCAAATGATATGGATAAGAGTCTCCCAATATGGAAACTCAGTATGTTGTTTGTTTTGATAGAATTTGCTTACATGGTGGATGTTTTGATCAATGTGATGATACTACCTGATTTTGGTTGGATGAAGTCTTATCTTGAGCTAGTTTAAGATTTTGACAAATTTGTTCTAAGGATGCTTGCTTGATTTTGAAAATGTTTTCTCCGATGACTTGGTTTGGATTCTGGCTGGTGAGTTTGACAAAAGGCCCAAAAGGGTGTTTAGGACTGGTGATGAAATTTTCTAAAAATGCCTAGTTCACTCTCTATTTTTTTGTGTTTTAACCATGTGCTAAAACAGAGATTGGATGCACTATCTAGTGATCTAGATGCGCTACAGGAAACTCCCAATGCACTAAGTTGCCTATGTTACGCGCTAACTTAGAGTTTTGAAATTGTTGTGGACTGGGAAGATTATGCTCTAATATGTCTCGTTTAAGCACTGTTATTGGGACTCAAAGTGCTAAGTTATGCCTCCTATGTGCTATACTTATGTTCAAAAGTGCTAATATGGTTACACAAAGTACTATTGAAATGTTTACCAGTTTGACAACTGTTTGTGCATTATTTTGACTAATGGAAGTGCTAAGTTCTGGTTTGTATGCACTATATAATGGTTGATACATGCTAGGAGGTTGCTCCTACGAGCTAAACTACCCTGATTGAGTTGTTGTTAGCTTTGTTTTTAGAAATATTTACACTTGTTTGTTTTGATGGATGACTTTCTGAAAGTAACTTGAAAACACGGCATGAAAGAAGTAACCAATTTTTCCTATGCTAAACAGATAGTGTATATTCTACGAGGATGTGTTCAAATCCCCAATATTTTCATAGGTTTGGATACAAGTAAGACAAAATCAGATAGACTCTTTATTCAAGGGTCATCAATAATACCATAGCCCACTAGTCTCTATACTCCATCAGCTCAAACAATCGTGTCACCCCCTAGGGGGCGCCCATTTTTTTGCCTTTTGCCAGAAATTAACTCAAAGTGAATTGCTTCACAATTGAGCAGTTATCTTGGGAGATATATGGTGAGTAATCTTGGGGGTGGATTCTTCCCCACCCTTACACTATGATATTGGATATGTTTGGATACTGACCCAGCTTAAAGTTTCTATTTCTAAATTTTTTAATCAAGTTTCTTGTTCGGTCTTCAGTGATAAACTCCCTCAGGAGGCTTCCCAACCTTTAAAACAAAGGCTTTATGTATCGTAAAGATATTGTGGGAAGGCTAATCACTGAGAAAAATTGTTGAAGAGACTTTCATCAACCGCCACTTTTGATTATAGTGGGTTGGAACACTTGGTGATAAAGTCATTTCCCACTTAGGTCATTCCCCTCTCACCAACCATTTAAATGGTGCTCTAATAGCAACTCAGGAGGGCAGGCTCTCTAAAGGATGTAAATGCTTGAAATGAAGAAAGCATAAGAGTGGTTTGGCTTTTTGATCACCCAGTTTAGGGGAGAGAATTTCACTTTTGAGGCAAGGCAAACAATGGTTATTTTTTATTTTTAGCCTTCAAGACAATGATTTTCTAACTTCTAGTTGGAGATTTTGCTCCAAAAATCATGGTGTTATCTTTAACCTTTTATAGCAAAGTGTGCATTTCCAAAAAACTTTGATTAAACCTGGTCAACAAAGTAAATCGTGATTTGGTCAACAAAATTTAAAGTCAATAGGGGAAAAGCTTTCACTCTTTTCTTTGCATAAAATGAAGATGAGATTCTTTTACCTTTGTAAAAATAAAATTGATCCTTTTAGACACCAAAGGAAGGTGAAATTCATTTTAACCTTGTTGAAAGTAAATTTGTTTTGTTCCTTTTAGAGACCCAAAGTGAAGTGTTTTTCCTTTTCTAACTTGCAAGAAAACAAAAATAAATTTTGTTGTTCTTTTTACCTTGCAATAAAGAAAAGATGAATTTTCATTTTAAACACCAAAAAGAAGTCTAAGGTTCATTTTAAGGATCCAAAATGAAAGTACGAAGTTTATTTTAACTTGTACAAAAAGGGAGAGTGAATTATTTTTAACTAATTTCTTTTGAAAGAAAGTAAATAAAAAAGATAAAACTTCTAAACTAACTCCTTCCCCTGCACAAAAAAGATTAGAACATGCATGAAATTTGTCAGTAATCGAATGTTAGTGTGGGCTTACACAAGCCTAAAATGATTTTCCTCAGTTACAAATTTTTCTTCTCTGCTAACTCTATGCACTACATTGTTGCACCAATGCACTACAGGAATGCACAGAAGCGCCACAAAATAGACCCTATGCGCTAGACTGGTTTCTTAATGCGCTGTGATTTTACAATTGTTAGTCAGAACATTGTGTGCTAACCTAAGTTCTCAATGCGCTAATGTTAGGGTCTAATGTGCTAAATAGTGAGTGAGATGCGCTAGTAAACAGTTTCTAAGTGCTAAAAGAAGACTCCATTGTGCTAACTCATCTTTTTCGCGTACCTGGAATATCACTCTTGCATTAAAAATGATATGTTTTATGGGGTTATGCCCCACGGTGGGTGCCAAAAATGTGTGTAGGAAAAGTGGTGCAAAGAAATGGAAATTTCGGTTTCAAAAAGGTCCACACACCAATGGAACTCTTGGTGCAAGTTATGGAGCTATATTGAATAGCTCAACTCCCCAAGGGATGTTCCATTGATCTTTATCTCACACGATCCCTCAAGTCAATGCCTTTTGTCTTAGATCACTAAGAAAAGTGACTTCGGGAATGAGAACTCCAAGAATGAGGGATGTTTGATCAACATAATATGAATGCATTCCTAGTTATGCATGATATTAAATCTAATATGATTTAAACTAGCATGCATATGATGATAAGATAAAATATTAGTAAAAGTCTATCCTAACATGATATACTAGTCTAATATGAGAGTGCTTATGATAATGGAAATGTTTCTTAAAATGCTTATTAAGATGATTTCTATTCAAAGAGAGGCTAAATGCTTGATTTAAAAATGATCATGGATTGGATGCATGAAACTTGGATACTTAGTAAAATGTCTACAAATTTGATGCTAAAGACTTGGATATGAAAATGAGAGAATGAGAGCTTTATTTATATGATATATAGGGCCATCGAAGGTCAAGATTGGATAATATTAACAAGGGTTAGGATTGAAAGTTATCAATCCATGTTTACAAATCTCACCAATGAAATGGTGACAATTGTCAACAAAAGACTGCTTGAGAGGAGATACAAGAAGCATTAAATGCTTGAGAAGACATGATGGTTACCTTAAGAGGTAAGGGTTAAGGTTAGGTTAAGGTTATCCATTGGATAAAGCTTTTACCCAAGGGGTAAACTCTTGTACAAGGGTTAAAGGGATAACCATGGTCAAAGCAATGAATACTTGATGAGACCCTTGGGTTAGATGAAGGTTGAGTTAGAGAGAAAGTCTATAATCATACAAGAAGGTTGAGTTAAGCATTAATGGTTAGGAAGACTTTAAAGGTTAACTTGTTCAAGACATAAAGCCTTTAATGGTTTTTGAAGACTTTGAGGGTTTGAGAAGTGACTTCCCTTTGCTTAGGGATGTAACAATATTTAGGAGATGGATTAGGTTAATTTAGAAGTGATTAGAAGAATCTAGAAGGGGGTTTAGAAGACAAGTGGGAGATGTAGGATATTGCAAGTCAATGGAGGAGAATTTTAATTAAAATAAATTACTTTATTTCAACAAAAATAGATGCAACTTGCATAAATACAAGTGGGGATTAAAATAAACAAATTAGATTTATTTACTTGCAGGGATCAATTTAATTAAATGTAAATTTAGTTAAAAGGGGAGAAAGGGGAATTAATTAAATAAAGTGATTTATTTAATTAAAGGATATGAAAGGCTTAGGTGAACTTAATCAAATAAATTAAGTAATTCATTTAATCAAATAGATGAATGTGAATAATTTAATTAAATAGAGGAATGAGGTTAAAATGAATAGTATATATTCACTTAGGAAAGTGGTCATTTTTATACGTCTATAATATTCATAGCTCACCAAATGAAAAATTAGGCATATGTAAGGATATTTTTTCAAGCATGATCAAAATCATCCACCTATGTCTAGCAAGGGCTCATTCCAAAACAAACACACTAATAATATCCATTTTTATAACAAATCCATCTGAAATGATTCCATAATAGACTATCTAGAAGAATTTGAACCACAAGTAGCCTCCATCTCTCCCATCATTACTTCATCTACTAAATCTTCACAACAACAATTAACACAATATCCATAAAAAATTCATCCAAAAATGACACCTTTCATGTTTATATCCAAGGACTATCTATAATAAATAATAATAAAATCCAACATAATACAATTCTCCATGAAAACCCCTTCTATTATTCAAAAATCATAGATTTAACATCATCATGCACTCCATTGCTAATCAAGCCTACTCCAAAAAAATTCTCTTCAAAACTCATTCCTATCAAGTCAAAATATCGAATTCATCTAAAAATCCAAATACATATCAAAATTCATACCCCATCATTAGAATTAGATCTATGTCAAGAGGATAGACCAAATTGTGAAGAAATAAGCCTAAAATGAATCAAGATCAAGATACCAAAACTCTCAAGTCTCCTTCAGTTGTTGACCAAGATCCCATCTATCTAGAATCTCTTGATGATTTAATCATCCCTTTTCAGTCCATCCAAGATGATCCCCTTCCATCTTAAAAACAAGTATACCTTCCACTCAATTTAATGATTCCATTCCCAAATAAGAGAAAAAAACCCATTTTAATCTCCTTCATGATCCCATCTTTTCTACTTTGTCCAATGATACCATTGCATATAGAGATCAAATTATCCCTCCAAGTACCATTCATAATATACATCATAAGAAAGATTAGGATACTGCTTCCATCCATCTAATGATATCATTCAAAATCAAGAGAAATTTACCTTTTTCACTCCATCCAATGATCTCATTCCAAATTAAGAGCAAAGTATCCCTTTTAATCCACCTCATGATCCCATCTTTTCCACTTTGTCCAATGTTCCCCTTGCATATCAAGATCAAAGCAACCCTCCAATTCCCATTCATAATCCACTTCCTAAGAAATATTAATATATCCCTTTCATCCCTCCCAATAATCCACCTCATTGCCAAAATATCCCATTCAACCCATCTCATGATCCCCTTATAAATATTGATCAAAGTATCCCTTCATTTCCATGTTGTGATCCTAATCTATTTCAAGAAATCATCACCCTCCTAATCCCCTCCATAATCCTAGTCCTCCTCAAAATCTCATCACCCCTATCCAAAATATTCATGAACCTCATACTTATCAAATTGGTTTGTCCACTTTGATCCAATCCAGTTTACTTCATGAGACTATCATTCATTCCATATCATACCCTCCTCAAAATTGACTTGCATCTTGTTTTAAAAGAAAAAAGTATCCAATTAGTAATATAATTTGTCAAAAAATACATTTTCAAGGAAAAGAGTTAGGCCCCCAGGAACAAGGAATATTAGAAATCCTTCATATCAAATTAAATTTCAATTATCATGGCCTTGATCTCATAGCTCACTCTCAAGAAATTTGTATCCCTACTAAATCTAAATTCACTCCATCTAAATCCAAACATTTGCATTCCCCATCGTCCAAATCTATATTAAACCCTTATTTTAATTCTAATTTTAACCTAAACCCTAATGTAACCATAATTCTAACCCTCACCCTAACCATATTTTAAACCTAAATCCTAACCCTTATAACCATAATCTCAAAACTAATCCAAAACTCTAACTCTAACCATAATCCAAATCCAAACCCTAACCCAAACAAAACCTTACCTCAAACACTAACCATGATGTAAACATCAATCATAACCATAATTCCAACCCTATCCCTAAACCCTAACCCTAACCATAATCATAAACCTAAACCAAATCCTAATCCTAATGCTAATCTTAACCTTAATCCTAACCTTGATACTAACCCTAGCCCTAACCAAATCTAAATCTTCACCCTACTCCTAATTATAATTTTGATCCCAACACTAATAGTAATTCCAACCCTGCCCTTAATGCTAACCAAAACTCTATTCGTAAACTCAGAACCTATTATAATTCTAATCCAAGCCCTAACCCTAACAATAATTACACCCCTAACCCTAACATAGTTCTTACCATGACATTAAACTGTAACCATGACTATAAAGATAATCTTAACACTAAACCCTAACCCTAATCATAATAAATTTCCTATAGCACTAAAATGTCACTAACCATAATTATAACCCTAACCCTAATCATAATAAATGAGTTTCCTAGGACCACCCATTTTTTATAAATTTCCTATAAAACTAAAATGTCCCACTTGTGAAGCATACATTGAAGATCATAATTCATATATGAAGACCACATCTTGATTAAACTATCCATTTTAAAATAAACCCAACATCATGAATTATTAAAAGCCTTCATGGCATGAGAAAAGACTCAATCATATCATCATATCCTTATCTACCACCTAGATACTTTGCATCATCTACTCTTATTGACTTGGCATATATTTATATATTTATATCTATCTTATGTTTAAGCTATGAAGAAGCTTATTCATGTAAACTAAAGAGATTACTTAGAGGAAATGTTGCATGATATTAGATGTTAGATCAAACTCTTTAATCAAAAGCCAACTAAAATGGACAAATAATATTACAACAAATTAATTTAGTGAAATGTGCATATTATTCTAGAATGTCAGATCAATTTCTAATGTAGAATTATTATTAGATTATTATTTTTAGGCCTTGATATCTTTTAGGATGTGTTCAAATAAAGTGTTTTGTAGATATTTTGTGCTTCAAGTTTACATAATAATTAAAATGAAGGAAAATAATTGGACCCAAATTGTATTTTAAATTTGAAATTTAAAATTTTCTTTTGAAAGTATAAAAATGAACTTATAGTCTATTTGTCTTGTTATTTGAATCTCATGCATGTAGGAGCAAAGAGTTGGGGAAATGATATAGAAGGCATAATCCAGTTCTATAAGCAATCCCAGTAGAAACCCCATTGGCATAATGACTACAAGGATCAATTGAAATACCAAGCCACCCTCAAAGCATCCAACCGGCCGAAAATTGAAAAATATCTCAAGCCACCCACAAAGCATCGAGCCAGCTGGAAATTGAAAAATGGAGGGAGAAAGAGGACGAACAAGTGCAACTGCCAGCAAATCCATTGTAAGTGTTTCATTCTATATTTTGGTTGAGTCCCATTAATCTTCAAATCCACTATAAATTCCTTCCAATCTAATAAACAGGGTTGAAATGGTAGTGTGATTTTTTACATTGAGTGGGTAGGGCTTATTGGGGCAAAAAATTGTGTTTTTTACAAAACCTCCAACAAGCGTTGTGCCTTATGAACCATTCATTATAGATCCTTTTAGCTTATCAACTAAATAACTTTATTCAAATAACTTTATCTCCTATTAAATAACTTGATCTTGTGGCAAACCTAAAACAAGGAGAATGTATGCAATCAACCTTAATCAATTTTGGATGATGGGTTTTGACATAAAGTTGTTTAATATAAACATGGTTGAAGGTCAAAGTGTTCTAGAACATAGCACCAAACTATTGGGTATCCAAAATTAACACATGGATATAAGGAATGAATATTTTATGTTGGAAGAAGGTAATCTGAGAAATCTCATGAGTAAACTATTTTTAGAAGGCTTGACATTAGAAAGAATAACATTTTTTTTAAGTGCAAGGCCGAGGCCTATAATATATTAATATAAAAATATGAAGAAATTGCATAGATATTACAAGATCCAAACTAAAAACACCTCGACTAATATTGCCCAACTATGGACAATAGGAGATTTCCAACCTGCAAAATTGGAAAATCAGATGTTCATGCAAAAGGTAAAATAGCATGAACAGTGAACTAGTATGACAAACCTTTACATTTTTGTCTGATATTACAATAGATATATCCCATTTGATCTACAAACTAGTACAACAAACTAGAGAAAAAGACTAGCTCAAAAAAATATACAAAGTATGAACAGAGGCCAACAAAATTGCAGTAGGGAGACAACTAATATCAACCTAATTTAGGACCCTCTCAAGCTCTTCTCATGCAACAATGTTGGACTCCTGAGATGAGACATCATCCATTAGAAGAGGGAATGTAGAATGTGTTCCATATGGATCTAACAAAGCGTGCTCCATAAGAACCCAAACTACATAAAACTTTTCCACTGGTATTGTAGCTAGAGGCTCACCAATTTGGAGGGCGTGTTGACAGACCCATTAAAGAAAGGGTTTTGGAGAATCATATCCAAACCCATATATGAAGGAGAGAACTAAATATGGCACTGAATCAAAAAGAAAGAAATCCCTATTGAGGAAACCACCCCACTAGATATCTCCAACAAAAATATTATATTTGTTTAACTATAAATTGAGCTCTTCTTAAGTGAAAACAAATGAGTGAACAAAGCCCCCAATTATTAGCCTGGTATGGTCTTTTGAATGTGTGAGATCTATAACCATCGAAGCCATCCTTGAAGCCACCATCCTTGGAGTAGCCGTTGGATGTGCCATAATCCATTCTTCACCTATGACTGTCCTCACAGACCATTCGACACTTCCACACAGTATTACAAATGTGTCAAACATGCTCAGTGGATGGACATTTGCGTAAAGACCCAAGTTATTCATTCTCCTTTGAAGATGGATTCTTGATGAAATAATAACTGCTTATGAAGGTAGACCACTCAAAATTGTAGAACACTATTTGTAATAAAGACCCTGGAGCCAGAACACTTCACGGAGATGAATTTAACCTTTCCACATTGTAAAAAACTTTTGGAATACAGATATATAAAATTACACAATTGGTGAGGAAGCACATTGGAATTCTAGTAACTCGTGTGGATTAGCTTTGTAGTCATGTGGAGTAGCTCTGTATGAAGTCCTTACTCTGTCCTCGACTTCCACTTTAGTAGCCTTTGCCTGCATCAAATTAAATGCTGAAATAATTTCTATAATGTCATACGTAAGAATCCCCATTCTAAAGGATATGGATTATTTTTCAAATCCTTCTCCATTATGAATAAACTATTTCCTTAGTTCTTGATTATCCAAATGTCTTCCTATCTCTGGCCCAATGTCATGAAGTATTGAGCTCTACGCACTTGGCCTTCCTGCATGTGCAAGCCCCTATTGTAAACAGTAATATTCCCTTGTTGGCCAATAAGTGAATATTGTGGGTCACAAATCCCACTGAGGTTTTTCCCACATTGGGTTTCCTCATTTAAAATATTGTGTTATGGTGTGTCTTTCATGTTGTGGTTTCTATTCTTATTTACTGCATTAATTCTGATTTACCGGTACACAGTTCTGAATTACTTTTCATGTTATAAGTTAAGAAAATTCACTAACCGGTCAAATATGGATTCACCCCCCTCTCAGTATCTTTGGGAATCCTAACAATTGGTATCAGAGCCTGGTACTCTATTTTCAAAAGCCTAATAGCTTGAGGAAGATCTTGACATTGGTAGAGATGGAAAACTTGAGAGAGCAACTGAAAATAGCTCTTTCAGACTATGATGTAGAAAAAGTGAAGAATATCAAACTTGAAGATGATCTGAAGGCTACACAGGATATCATTCAAGGACTTCAAGAGAATCTCACTATTGCAAGGAACAAGAGAAGAGTACTTTGTGAAAAGATGTAGAATGACAATGATTAGAAGGAAACTCTTAATGATCTGGTAAACAAGCTGAGACAAGAAATCAGTACAACAAAGAATGAGATGCAAGATATGACTATGAGATTTTGTAAAGAATTTGAAGATAGAAAGAAGAATCAATGATGCTGCAAATGAAAATCTAAGACTGAGTCATGAGAATGATATGCTAAAGATAGATTTAATTCACTTAGAACATGATAAAACCGAACTCATGAGATAGAAGGATTTCTTGGAAAATGAATTGGCTACTACAAATCAACACAAGGAGAAATTCAAGAAAATTTCAGAGGAACTTGATGACATGCTGAAAAATCAGAAACCTAATGGTGATACAAATGCCCTTGGCTTTGAAGTTGGTGAAAGCTTCGGTACTGCAAACAATCATGATCAGAGCAAACCAATAAGACAACCTAATGCTTACAAATTTTATGGGAAATTCTTTAACTATAACAAGTATGGTCATAGAGAAAATCAGTGTAGATCTAGAAATTATTAGAACACTAATGCACCCACTGATCAATGTTCTAAATGTAATTAAGTTGGTCATAATTCAGAAAACTGCAGAATGAATGTAAGATGTTATGTTTGTGGAAGACTTGGACACTTATCTAACCAATGCAGAACACATACCGGCATAGGATATGGGAAAGCTATTCAGGAAAACAATGTGACTTGATTTGCTTGCAACAAGGTTGGACATATTGCTAAATTTTGTAGAAGTAAGACATCATCGGCAAATAACAAAGGACCCGGCTTGAAAGGTAAAGAAAAGGTTGAAGAGGTAAAGAAAGAATTATCAAAGCAATGGATCAGAAAGTCAGATCAGAATGTTGATGGGAATACTCCTCCACTGGCAAAATAGAGTATCACTCCATCGGCAAGAGACTCTTCATCTAACTGAAGGAAAATCCTTCAGGGGTTTGGCAACAAATTGAAAAACATGCAAATATACCCTTGATTGATGATGAGAAGTTGAATTACTACTTGACTGATAGGCATTAAATGTGGTAGTTGAAAGGAATAACATTATAAAGTAAGTGTTTTGGCTCCTTTTTCATTCACCGAGCAATTCAAATCTTCGAGAGCACAAAAATTTCTACGTGAAGGCATCCTTAGAGAAAAGTGAAGTAGTTCATCCAAGCACTCATCCTAAAGGTGGATTGAGGTATTTATAACTATGGCTTCTTCATCTGTACCTAAATTTATAGCAAACCCTACTATGATTGAGGTTATCAAGTGCCCTAGGCCTGTATTCAAACTAATTCCCGAAATAGCAAAGAAAGATGATACCCTAGGAGCATTTTTCAAAAATACCTAAGGGAGTAGTGTATGCAAAGGATCCTAGAATGTACATACATTGTCATATAGAGGAACTAGGAGATGATGAAATCAAGAATATGTATAGGATAGTGATTTGTGATGAAAATGGTAACATCAAACCGGAACACAAGGTTGTGGAAACCCTAGGCTTTGTGGATATTTTTAACATCCCTAAATTTCTTGAAGATGTGATAAGAATAGTCCTAAGCAGAGTCCATGGTGAATTATTTTGGTTGGATTCCATCCATAAGATCACTAAAGAAGCAGTTAGGGCAGTAACAGGCTTACCTTCCACCAGTGGCAGGCCTGACAGAACTAAGAAAGTTTCTAATGACACTGTGACAAACTTAACCGGTGCAACATTTGACAAAAGATCTCTAAGAATCAATTATGTGAAGGACATCAATGTCAAATTTGTCAGTATGATTCTTGGTTATAAAGCCACACATGCAAATAGGTTAAACTCAGTATCCAACCTATGTATTAAAAGTGCATATGACATGGTAAATGATAATTCTAGAATTGATGTGTGTGAATGGCTTAAACATGAATTGATAGACAACCTGAAGAAAATCAAAGGTGATAAAAAGGGTACCTTTAGATTTGGAAATCTGCTTGTATGCTTAATGCTATACATTACCAAGGAAGTACCCAGTATTGGTAGGAAAGACTTTGGCTTTGATGTGCTAGTAGGAAAACAACTATTGGAGATATTGAACAACATGGGAGATGATAGAGAGAAACATATAAATGAACATTTCCAAGCACTAAAAGCTCGAATGAAGACAAGAGTAAGGCTATCCCAAGCAATTGTGGATAAATATCAAAAGGAAATATGTTTTGTAATCAAGAAAGATGAAATTTAAATGGAGGTAGTTATCCCTAGAACTATTTGGGTAACCGAAATGGGATATGAAATAAATGATGACATAATTGAGACCTATGCAAAATCCCTCCTTGAAGCACCAAAGTAACCATTTGAGAAAGTTTTTGGCAATGCAGAAATAATTGAGAGTGGTATTCAGTCTCAGAAAAGAGTCAAGAAGACTGAACAAATAGTAAGGAGAGGTACAAGACAAGCTAAAGCAATTAAGGAAGATGTATTGAAGAAAAGTGGTATCAAGGAAAATGAGTTGGAAGGACTTCAACCAGAAGCTCATCTTTCACCAGTTGCAACTTCTTCTAAAAGTGATATACTAGCTGAGTTCAAAAGGGTTGTAAGGAAAAGAAAACCCTCACTGGCACCCTCACCTACACCCAGAAAGACAAGACAAAAGCAACAGGCAGTTAGGCCTCAGTTGACTCCAAAGAAGAAGAAGGTAAAACAAGATATTGCTCCACTGGACAAACTCCTAAGTGAAATAATAGAGGATGGAAGATTGAAAAATATTAACAAGTTGTACAACACACTTTCTAATGATGATAAAGAGAGCATAGAGAATAGTGTAATTTTACACTTAGACATATACAAGAAATTTTTGATGGAAATTTTTGATGATATACCCACTGATTTATACAAAAGACAAGAAGCTAGAAGGGTAGCTATTGTTGAGATAGATAAAACGATAAAAATAGAAAAATTACTTGCAGTTCACCCAGTGAACTCCACTGAAGAAATAGATGAATTAATCAGTGAGGCCAACCAAACAGTATTTTCAACCGGTCACCAGCATGTAGCACTAATGGCAGGCATAGTGAATGAAATCACTAAAGAAACTACAGATCAATGGGATATATTCTTTGTTGAAAAGGAGAAACAAGAAGAACTTAAAAGACCTAAGACCATTAGGGTCTATCAAAAGGATAGGTATAAGGGGAAAGGTAAGGTAGGTAGACCTCTGAGCCTTTAGATAACTGATAACTTACCCCCACCTCTTTCTGATACTCCACTGGTAGAAACCGTTGACACACAACCGACAACAAAGAGTATGGAGACTCCTCATGCGGATACAAATCCTGTGTCTAAAATTTTGTACACTATGAACATAGACACCCAACAAGTAAATATTGTGGTGGATAAAGAATCAGCTGAGAAGACAGAAGTGGTTACTAAGACATTGGCTGAAAATGTTGAAGTTGGAAAAATTGGAATTGGGGAACAATAACAAACTGATCAATCAGTTGATCTCCTATCTACTGGAATGGTGACTGATACAAACATTGCTAAATCAACTGAGCTAGAACAATCAGTTGACAACTTAGAGAAACCAGCTGAGATTTCGGTAGTGGATAGTACAGAGGTGCATACTGAGAAACCGACAGTAAATACTGAGACTTCTTCAGAGAAACCGACAGTGGACACTACAATGAAATCTTCAGAGGCACAAATAGAGACACCTTCAGGAAAGGACACTGAGAAACCAGTAGAACAACAAGTTCATATTGAAGAAAATGTAGAGAAATAGGCATAGCAACAAGCTCCTTATCAAGTACCTACTTAGACTGTACCACCAGCTACATCTGACAAGCCTAAACCCTTGGTAGCTAAAATACAAACACAAACAGATCCTCCTGAGAAAGAGGATAGCAAAGCTATCACTATAGCCAGTGGACTATAGATTGTGAGGACAATTGGACAGTCATCCAGCACATCAATGACTGAATTCTGGCCTACAAATGTGACAGAGGTACTCTTGGATTCCATTAAGAAAATAATAGAGTGTAATGCACAAGCTTACAAGGCTATAGATGATACATTACCAATTTTGAAAATGATAGCTCCAAAGTGTAGCATAGATAATAAAGATTCTTTGAGTGAATTAGACACATTGTCTAAATATATAACTGACAATCTAATTACACTGGACCAAATAAATGAAGACACATTCAAAGAGAAAATGAATAAGGAGAAAGAAAAATTCTTTGAGGAAATAGTGAAGAAGAATAAGGAACAGATGGAAACCTTATTACCGGCACTACGAGAAACAATTTTGGATTTCAAGAAATTGTACAAAGATACTTGCAAAACTAATATTTTGACAGAGGACATAGATTCGGAGATCAGCAAAGCTCAAGAAGAAATCAACAATATTGCTGACAATTTAATAGGAATAGCGGATTCATTTTTGGAAATTGAAAAGAACATTGCAGATCATGAGAAGAAAATTGAGAAGTTAGAAAAAGATAAAGAAAAGATAAAGTGTAAGGAAAAGAACTTAAAATGCAAACTAGGTCCTAAACTAGATTACCTCATTTCTATGAGAAAAGAAATTTTTGAGGCTCTGGTTCCCGAACTTAAGACACCAAAAGAGAAAATGCACATACTCACTAGTACAATTCAGAGAACTGAAGTGGCATTAAAGGACAACAAGAGATTTAGCAACAGTCAAAATTTTGCATTGGCAGACATCTATCAGATTGTAACCCACCGGTTACAAGGATCTAGGCAAGAACCACACTCCACTAACAATGAATGACAACCTTTGTCATTGATGTCAAAGGGGGAGTAGTAGAGATGAGAAAAATGTTGACTAAAGAGATCATCTTCTCAGGGGGAGCACTCAATTTTGAAGCAGACATCTTTGGTAATACAGTTTTGGTAAGACAAATTTTGGATAACACTTTTTGGATATACTTTTTGACTTTTTCTCATGAGTGTTGCCATCAATACCAAAGGGGGAGATTGTTGGCAAATGCACACTCCAATGAGAAATTGTAGGTGATTGAAGGTATTGTCATTTATGGCAACCTTACAATCATATGATACCGGCAGGCACCAGCACCGACAGACTCTACATCGGCATACAGTTCATCGGCACTGAAAAGAAAGATTACCGGCACCATGGTCGACAGGAATTTTGTGTAAATGTATTTTGTATTTAATTGCAAAATCTTTTTGTAAGCCGACATGGCAGATTGTAATATGACTCATATAAGTATGAGATCATTGTAGATCATTTAAGATGTGAAGTATGGAAGGATTATTGCAGACCTAATATGTGAATTGTAAGGCAGATTATGGATTAGGGTTTATGAATATTGCAAAGCTTAAACCGGTACTGAACCTAGCATAGTAGATGCTGATCTGAAGCAGTACATGATACTAGATTTTTATAATCCATTTTGTAAGTCAGTGAGACTTCTTTTGTAATTGAGCAGTGAGCTCTAAGCACTTGGCCTTCCTACATGTACAGGCTCCTATTGTAAACAATAGTATTCCCTTATTGGCCAGTAAGTGAATATTGTGGGTCACAAATCCCACCGAGGTTTTTCCCACACCGGGTTTCCCTGTTAAAAATATTGTGTTATGGTGTGTCTTTCATGTTGTGGTTGCTATTCTTATTTACTGCATTAATGCTGATTTACTGGTACATAGTTTTGAATTGCTTTTCATTTTATAAGTTAAGAAAATTCACTAACCGGTCAGATACTAATTCACCCCCCCCCCCTCCTCTCAGTATCTTTGGGAATCCTAACAAAGAGAAAGGGTTAAAATATTGATTGAGAGAGCACAAAACTTGCAAGTAAGTTGTCATGACATATTTAATTATAGCATAAGTCCATTAATGCTTTTATATATTCTACTCTTTTATATCATGAACTAAAATGTGTGTTATTTTTACAGGATGTTTTTTGCATCCTCGTGATGCTGCTAGCCATTATCAGGGTACTACAGGTGCTACTTGGGGAGTAGGGGTTGGTATAAGTGTCACTTTTGACCTTCCTGGGCATACATCACATCATTTGACCCCATCATCTGTGTCTATATTGTCGACTGAAATACCAACAACACATAGCATGTAGGCATTGGGTAGTGCACCCTCTGGCAATGAACACATGCCAGAACAAGTGTTAGGGCATGTACCCGAGGATGCAGAGGCCACTAGTACTAGTGATGTTTTAGCAACATTTCTTAGATCTTCCTGTATTACTAGTATGAGAACATTGTCAATCACATTTTTGGTGACCGAGGATTTCATTCCCATAAAAAATAGAGAAGGCCCTAGGTACTTTAAAATGTTTTAGTTATTATTATATAATCCATTTAAAATTTACTTATTTATCACTCTTTTTAGACTAATGATCCCATGATCTTTTTGCAGGAAATGATTTTTTTTATAAACATCTAAATGATATTACATCTAAGATCTTTGGACCCACTATACGTATATGGTGGAATGCCCAAAATGAAGATTTAAAAAATGATCTCATTAACCCTTTATTTTTGTTATTCGGTAATAACACATTCAACCGAACCAAGGTCCTTAAGAAAGTTGGTACCTATCTAAAGTATGTAAGGGACCAATATAGGTCACATTTAGAGAATAACAAAAGTATGAGCATCCCCTCATGATTCTGGAGAGGGAATGGAAGGACCTAGTGTCGGATGGAAAGGAGAAGGCTGAAAAGAAAAAAGGAAAGACACCATCAGACCGAAGAAGGTATGTGATACTATTAACAATGTAATTATATACTAATCACTCTTTCTTTTTACATAATCTACTGTATTTTAAACTTTTCATCGGTTGTCTAACACATCGAATACAACAAAGGCAAGAGTAGAAAACCACATGCAACAAAAACTTGTCTCTGTTGGTTATATGAAATTAGCCACATGAATTGTAAGTATCAATAAATAAAATATAGCATCCAAATAATAAATTGCAAACAAGTTTGGTTTTATCATACCATATAAGCAAAATTCATGACCTTATGCAAAAATGCATAGCTCTGAATTCAAGATAGTGCCCACAGAAGAGGACCTAAAGATTGCCTTCCATCAAGGCTATGGAGTTGTGGCTAAATGCCTAAGACTCTTGACACGAAAAACACAAGCTTCCACTGCATCCGACATGCAGGTAAATAAACTCAATGAAGATTATTTAAAATTGAATACTTGTGCAATTATGTGCCTATTTGTTTTAAAGAGGCAAGCAATGATAATAATACACATGACATTGGAATGCAACCTAGTGAGGGTGGAGCACAACCTATAGATGAAGGTCATGGTCGTGTGCATCCTGGTACTGGATGTATTCATGTTCTATACAAAATGCATTATGAATTAATACAATTAAACATTTTTAATTTCAATTGGTGTATTAATTAATGTAACCTTTCATGTTTCAACTTTAGATCATGTAGAGCGTGATCAACATGTTGAGCATGATCAGGATAGACAAGATCAGGAACATGATGTGGCCCCATTAGGTAAAGAGGACCACTCTAATGTTATTTTAAACATTTTTAATTGCAATTGGTGTATTAATTAATGTAACCTTTCATGTTTCAACTCCAAAGGATTTAGAGGGTGTTCAACATGTTGAGCATGAGGCTATAAGACAAGATCAAGAATGTGATGTGGCCCCATCAAGTAAAGAGCGCCACTCTAATGTTCTTTTAATTAATGAAATACTTGTAACAATAATAATAAAACATATCAATTTAACATTTCTTTGTTATTGTAGTAGACCCCCCCTTGCAATGACCTCCACGTCGTGAGTACATGACTAGGAATACATTAAGATCACGAGTAGGGGGAAAACAACTAAAGGGGGAACATATGATTTAGAAAATGATTCTCCACTTATTCTCTATTTAGCTGCAAAAAAGAAACAAACAAAAAAAGTGATTGTAATCATATTATGACAATCATATTTTTGGTAATATGTAAAAACTGAAACAATGAATGTTATATGTTAATGAATGAATGTGAATATGTTAATGAATTAATTTTATATGTTATTAATGGATGAATGAATGAGTGTTATATGTTATCAATGGATGAATGAATGAATGAATGAATGAATGTTATATGTTATTAATGGATGAACAAATGATTAATGCTATATGATCAGGTATGGGGAATTGAGAGTAATGTGAAGTGGGGGGGAGGGGCCAAATGAGCTTCCACCTTCACGTGGTTGGCCCTGTTAAGTAGAGAATATTAAACTATTATCGAAACAAAGAGAAGATAGTATAATTATAGTCTAATACTTAAAGTCATATTTTATTGTGTTTTGGTGCTATTACAGGAAGAAAATATTGTTATTGTAGCTTTTTGTTACTATAGCTTTCTATTTGGGAAGACAACATTGTTCAAGACACCTTGTGAGGGCTCTTGAGCACATAAGAAGCTAATTAGTGTTAGGAAATCATCCCATCCACCCTAAAGGCCAAACAAAAAGCTACAGTAACAATGTTGTCTTCCTGTATTAGTCACAAATACTTAGGACAGTCATAACAAATGGGGTCCTCTCCTCCCACTAGGATTTTCTATCACCTCCAAGGGTCTCTAAAGGTCTCTACACTCCTTTCCCAGTTGTTTCCCACTCATCAAATTGACTCCTTTCATCTTATCATAAGATCTCATCAATCCACTAGTCTTTTAGGACAACAACATACCCAGTTTAGGATAGTCATTAAAATGGTGAGTATTTTGACCAATCAAGGGCCAAAAATACTTGATTAGGGTCTACACTAACCCCTCACACCTCTCCAAGACTTCACCCAATCTTTTGGAGCCCAATATTATACTTATATCAACCCACACATCACCAACTTACTGTCATTTTTAGTCTGAGACACAAAATTAGACTTTGTGTCAGCCTCAGCACGTGCCAAAATGAAAGAACACAAAAAAATATGACTATAAGTATACTAACTTCTCTTTGTTAGACTATTCTCGAAACAAGAATTAGACTATAAGTATACTAATAAAATTCTCTATTACCAATAACAAAATTCACTCAAATGTATGCAATACATTTGAACGAATTTATTAAAAAAAAAAATGCATTTTCATTATAATTTTGACAAACACAAATCGACGAACCACTAAAACATCTAATGAAGTTGTTGTATGCACGATGAAATATTTGTAATAATGGCATGATCCACATCATCAAAATTGTGAAAAACCACTACAAACTTCCAATGAATTTGATATATACGCGACATTATTTTCGTCGTAATGGCATGCTCCACATCGTCGAAATTGCGACGAACCACAAAATTTTGATGAATTTGTTGTATGCGCAATGATATTTTTTGTTGCAATGACATGCTCAATATCATCACAATTGTGATGGACCACTAAAAAACTTCTAACAAAGTTGCTATATGTGTGATGATATTTACATTGTAATATATGCTCCACATCGTCGAAATTGTGACGAACTTTTGGTGCTTTTTTGACGTTTTGAAAGATATATTTTGAAATGTTTATAGTTTTTCTTCATCGCAAGATGGACAAAGTTTTTCCCGCTTTCACAAAGTAAATTGACCTCACTTTTGATGGCATTTTCTGATGACTCTTCGTTGGGGTTTTGATGAAATCTAGTTCGTTGGAAAAGAGACGAAATTTTAGCGACAAAATTTTTATGGGCATTTCCTCGATAATTTGACAATAGTTTGTCAAAGTTTCAACTAACATTCATTGAAAATTGGTGCCAAATATTGTAGTGTAAGAAGGAGAAATAAAAATGATGATTTATGGTGTATTCCCTTATATCTTAGCCTCATGGGATAGGGTTAGGCACCTAGGGGATGAAAAGTGGAAAGGGGGGACCTTAGAAGAGACCCTTAATAAAATGTGGTAACTCAAAGTAGGCCTACTAAACACATGTATAATTACAGTGCGTATATAGGTAGGCAGCTTTTTTTAATCAATTATACATATGTTTTAAGTTGACCTATTTTGGGTCACACATTTTATTTGATAGGTCCTATTGATGTTGAACTAAATAATGTTTCGAGATGTTGTGGAGGATACAAAGGGATAAATAGATCATTTGTGAAAGGTTTAGATATGGTGATGTGATGGATGAAAATGGAATCAAGTAAATTAGGACCTAATCCCACTCTCATTCATACATTGGAATATGAAAGAGCCTAAGGAATTGATTCACTTTGACTAACTCTTGTGAAAGAGAGTCAAGGAATACTCTTAGGGTTTCTATTCCTTTGCTGATATGAAATAGGAATAAGCTGAATGAAGGATGCAAACAAACGAATCTAGTAGAAGTAATGAAAACAAATATAATAACATTAAATAAAAAATGGATACAGAAGTGAAACTGAGACACAAAGAATAGATCTGAGAGGGGAATTCTAATGTGCACCTGATACTAAAATTTGAGCCTGAATTAGCAAGACTAGTTGGATAGGCGCTCTAGTCCCAGTGACTATACTGGCCTGCAAACTAGAAATCTGCAAATTGAACTGCTCTAGAATTGAACTACCAAAAACTAAATTAACTGGGAAGGACCAGGGTGCTAGGTGCTCTGATCCCAAAGGTCTAGGACCAAATTATGCAAATGGACCTGTGCCTACTTGCTGAGACTTCTCAAAAATTTCCCTCTCCAACGAAAACTTGTTAAATGTACCTGTAAGCTAGAAAATGGTGCATGGGTTGCTATATAGGGTTTTGCCTTAGTCAAACCCCTTGTTTTGGTGATTTCTACCTCCACAAATAGTTGATAATGTATTGAAAAGTGTGTGTGCCCTAGAATCTCATGTGTTTGTAAGATTCCTATGAGCTAGAATGCAAAAATAGAGTTCTATCCTATGTTTGGAGTAAAAACCCTAAATGAACATAATGTAAATGATTCAAACCGCAAATGCAATATGGATCTAAAGCAATAATGTAAATCTAAAAATGAATAATATGTACATCTGAAAATTCATATAGAGATATGGAAATAACATGAAATCATATCAATCCCTAATGGAGAGGTACAAGCCAATCAATGGTTGGTGATCTCCTTATTACTCTTCTATATTTCCTAAACTTCCATGGATGATGAAAGGGGTTGATAAAGAATTGATTCATGATGAATTTTCTAATTGTAGACTTCAAAATAAAACCTGCACTTTCACTTCATAAGACTCTCCTTCAATTGCTAGGTATGTGCAGGATCATGGTGTGCCAAAACAGGCCCTTAAGTGGCAATGAAATTTCAGAAAAATCAGAGTTATGCAACTTGACATGAAAATTGGAATAAGTTGTGAACGTTATTTTTAAAATATGTAAGAAGAGAATATATAGAAAATTGAATTTAGTTTCTAAGCTACTGTAGCGTCCTAAAATTGCGACACTTGCAATTTCGACTGCATCTCGGTCTTCACGATGGCGACGCAACACGCAACCTGAATGGAGACCCCAAAACTTGCTCACGACACTGAAAACTGCATTTTTCAAGCACCGTTGGCCTGAACCTCCTTGCACCCCGCTGTCCCGGAGGTGGGACCAGGGCGCCCAGCGCCCTGGTCCCTGGGTCCTATTTTGGGCCCGGTTTCCTAAGTGATATCGGGTCTTTTTGATTGCAATTTGGAAATATACTTCCCTGGTCGGCCTAAGGTCGGGAAAATCAGTCTATCAGCCCTAATTGACAAGTATATAAACTACATTTTCCTCTCTCATTTGGGTAGATGAAAAAAGCGTGGAAACTATACTCAAGCATTCAAGCATTCAAGCATTCAAGCAATTGATCATTCCAAGTCTCCATTCAAGGCTAAGTGTTGCATTCAAGTCAAGGATTCAACCATTGAAGAGGAGATCACTTATTACATGCTACATACTACAACACACAACATCTAAACCTTTGCACATAAGGATACCAACATCCTTAGTACAAGGTATTAGTACTTGTTTTACAGTCATTTACATTTACAGCTCTTGCTCATTTCTTGGTTAATTCCAAAACCGGGGTTTGACCTAAAGGCAAACCCCTAATCCCTAACCCCCCAATCGTCTTCGCTTTTCTGTGTGTAGGTTGCAGGTACGCAGCTGAGATTGAAGATCTGGAATCCTTGTGCAGAGACGAACAGATCCCCCTTCGTTTCGCGGATTTTTCGGAGGACCGTGGCGCCGGGCGCCATCGTCCCGACAACTTTTTCTCAAACTTGCAGGACAGCGCCGTATCGACATTCTACTGCTAATTCCAGGTCCGCAGCTTCATCCTATAACCTAAACTCAGTTTATAAGCGAATCTTTATGACTTTCTATGCATCCTTAGCTTAATTTCCTTAATCAACATTCTTTACAAAAGAGGGTAGCTTTGCTTTCCAAACCCTTGAAATTCATTTTAGCATCCAATCTTGCATCGTGTGGGATTGGATCTTATGAGTTTCAACCCCTCTTTTGAATGTAAAGTCTTCCCCCTAAGTGAAAACCCATCGAATCCTAGCAAACCTCCCTTCTCTCTCCTCGGAGTTAGAAGAGGGGAGACCAACTAGGGTTCGACCGCGATTTTCCGCTTTACATTTTGGTGAACCCGACGTGAACATCCTTTCTGATTTTTCATGCTTAGATCTGAAAAAATTGATTACATTTCCATGTTTGATCTTTTGCAAAATTTTAGAGGTGATTGCATAAAAACCCTAAAATTTCTTTTTAGTAATTGAACTTGTGAAATGCTTAATTGTTAATGCTTAATTCAGATCTGCTTTTCTATTACAAATTATCAATTCATATCAGTGCTTTAATTTTGAAAATTAAGTGGTTAAAAGTCAAAACCCTAATTTTTGAAACCCTCTTGATTCAACCTTTGTCCGACAATTTGACCGATCAAAACATTTCCAAATCAGCTGTAACTTTGGATTCCGCAATAAAATCACAATATCTTTCATCCCTGAAAATTTGGAAAAAAGTTGCGAGGACCGTGTTGCACTCCGAGCGCCATCGTCCCCGACATTTTTTCCAAAATTTCGGGAGTGAGATCTTGCTGTATTTTCCTGCTAAAATCCAGAATTTTGGCTGATTTTATCAATTTTAACACCTTCAAAATTACAGTCAAAGTTGGTCTTGTGATTGCTTGGTTTAAGGCTCCTAATCATTCAAAAATTATCGAAACTGAAATTTTGTGTCAAAATTGTGTTCTTACTATCTTAGATCTGAAAATTGTGTTTGCATTCATTCGAAATTTCAGTGCTTTATTCAAATATTTGCATTTTGTGACTTTTGAAATTAAGTGCTTAATTACAACAACTTTGATTTCCGCTTTCAAAATTGAATTTAGCATGAAATTGAGTCAATTTTTAAATTTCAAAACTTGCACTGCTTTTGACATTCCCTCTAAAATCATAAAATTCAAAATTTCAGTTTCCCTCTCTTTTTCAAAATTCAAATATTGCATTTTTCGACAATCTTGATAGGGTTCAATTTTGAGATTGCAACTTTAATTTGGCCTATCTACAGATTGTAAAATCCCTCAATTTTTTCAGATTAGCTCTAAAATCATCATACCTTTCATCCCTGCAAATTTCGAAAAAAGTTGCAAGGACTGTGTTGCACTCCGAGCGCCACGGTCCCGAACATTTTTTTCAAAATTTCGGGAGACTATTGTGATTGCATTTAACAGCTTAAATCTGGAAGATTGGCTGTTTTTACTGAAAATTGCTACCTCTAAAATCAAAATCTTCTCTCTCTCTCTAGTGCATGAGTTTTACAACAATAAGCCCTACTTACACTATTCCCGTTAGACGAAGTCGTAGAATTAAGTCTTTCTGAGGTTTAATTACCGAGGAGATGGAACCTAATTTGAATAGCCTTTTTAACGAGGACATGGGTAATTCCTCTAATCATCCTAATGATGAAGAAGCTCTCCATGAGGTTTCTGTTGAACAACTTTCGAAATTGGATAACCAATTTGACGATTTTCACCAATGGATGTCTCATGAGTATCCCGATAGTCAAGCTCTCCCTTTAATTGAGGGTCTAAAACGTATGCTTCAAAGTGATAAGAATGGAATTGATGTTTTACGTGGTATCGCACACATTGTGGATTCGAATGTGATGCCTATGAAGAGTTGTGCTGAATCCTTCGGTTATACACAACCTCCTACACAAGTCAATCATTCTATTCCTTTGACCACTCCTATGGCTAGTATACCTACCTTTACATCAAACATCATGGCTACCTCTATACAAGACATTCCTCCTGTGATTACCAGTCATGGGGGCAATCCTCCTTCTTCAATTAACCCTATTCCTTCATTCAATCTGACTTCTTCATTCATTCCTTCAATAAGTGTTCCTATTACATCTTCACAAATGAACATGACGCAAGGGGGCAATTCATTTAACCATTCCATTCCTCCTTGTGGTGTTCCTCCTATCCAATCATCCCCTATGGTTGACTATCATAGGGTCCCACCACCTTACTCTTTACCTTTTTTCAATAACATAACACCTCCATCTCAATCTAACACACCTAATATGAACTCTTCGACTGAAGCTACCATTAACAATCTTGCACAAACTGTCTCTTCTTTACAGCAACAAATTGCCTCTATGAATCAATCTAAGTTTAGTGTGCCCACATTTGATGTTGCGAGCCCACTTTCTCTTGACATTGTTCGAGCTATTCCTCCTAAGCATGTTGAAATCCCGCATTTGGAACTTTATAATGGTAAAGGAGATCCTCTAACACATGTTAAGACTTTTCAAACAATATGTACTGATTTTGCTTATGACCAAAGGTTGCTTGCAAAACTGTTCACTAGAACATTAAGAGACAAAGCCCTACAATGGTATTGCTCATTGCCTTCTTATTCTATTACTTCTTTCGAACAACTTGCAAATACTTTCATTCAACAATTTCAAAACAATATAAGTCCTAAAGTTACTTTGATTGATTTAATGCATTGTAAACAAGGTGTTAAAGAAAAAGTGACTGATTTCATTGGTAGATATAAGCATTTGTATGCTCAAATTTCTTTTCCAGTGCCTGATAATGATATTCAAAGAATCTTTATTTCTAATTTACAAAAAGATATTCGAGACAAACTTCTGTTTTCTGAGTTTACTTCTTTCCAACAGTTGTGTGCAACTCTTCACAATTATCAACTGACTGTGAGTCAAATGGAACAATCACATCCTATGGCTCCGAGTGATAAGGGTGATAGCAGTCAACAACCATTTGGGAAGATTAAACCGAACAGAGATTCCATCAAATTCAATGAAAACATCATCAATAACAATGTGAATGCAACATCAGGTGTGCCTCCTATTTCTAAATTTTTCAGGAAAGAAAGAAAGTATACTCCTTTGAATGAATCATTGCATGATATTATGAATAAGTTATTGGGACAAAATGTGCTTACTCTTCCTCCTATAAGACAAATTGATCCTGCAAAGATTACTTCACCTTATTTTGATCACAAAGCTTTTTGTCATTTTCATCATCAGCCTGGTCATGATACTGAAAAATGCTTTTCTTTAAAGGGTAAAATTCAGGATTTGATTGATAATAATACTATTTCTATTTCTGGAGTGAATGATAAAGGCAACACATCTGTAGCTCCTCCTAACCAAAATCTTCAGATTTTTACTGATCCATTACCTTCTCATACCTCTCATACCTCTAATGCGATTGAGGCTAATGATTCCTCTTTCTCATCTGATGGTCTTGTGTCTATGGCTCCGAATGTGATTAACTTGGTAGAGCAGCAAGAAATCCCTAAAGAATCTTCCATCACATTTGATTCCAGTGAAACCATTAGAGCACCTGATGGTCCTTTATACATAGTTGCAAAAGTCAAAAATACACCTTGCCGTGGAGTGCTTATTGATCCTTCGTGCATGGTTAATGTTATTACTGAAGAATTTCTTTTTACTTTGCAGTTGAATCAAGTGATCTATGACAAAACAGATGTGGTTGTGAAGTTATTTGATGCATTTTCTTCTCCTGCAATTGGTTCTATTACATTGCCTATTGAGGTCCATAATAAATCTCTTGATGTGAACTTTGCTATTATTCCATCTTCCGAACAATTTCGTCTGAAGCTTGGCTATCCTTGGCTATCTTCCATGAAAGCTATTGTTTCTCCTATTCATAAGTGTTTGAAATTTCCCCATAATGGTGAAGTTGTTACTGTCAATCATAGTCTCTTTAAACCAGCCGAAAGAACCTCTAGTGTTCCTATTGATTACTTTTGGCCCAAACAATTCCAATCTCTTCCTCCGTGAAGTGATCATCTTTTTAAATCTTATCAAAAGTGGAAAACAGATATGATCCTATCTCTAAGTGAACCTAGAACACCTAAACTTGACATTCCTATCATTCTTGAGAAGGAAATTCTTCCTTTGAAAGACAAAACCAATGTCTTTCCTCAAGAAGATTCCCAACCCGTCCCCATGGATGTGACTATGTCTATGCCTAATAAATCTTCTAAAAGTAGACCTATACCTCCTCGTCATGATGGACTTGGTCTTCTTCCTAAACCAAAAATTCTTCCTTTATATGGAGCCGTTCCTCCTCCTTCCTTTTATAGAGAGAAGAGAGCTTCTTCTTCTCCTATTATCCAGCCTAAGAGACCACAACCTAAACACCCAAGTGATAAGGATGAGAACATTCCTCCTCCTCAATCTTCTTCACTTCCTACTAAGACTAGACGAAATTGTTCTGCATGTGAACGTCGACGAAAGCGTCATCTTAGGGCTCAAGCAGCTGCTTCTCAAACTTTGCAATCTCCAAAAACACCTTCAACAAGCATTATTCCATTTTCTCCAAAATCTCCTAAACATAAGATGCATGATGATCTTGATCCTGTGCGAGTTAAAGATCCTATTTTTATAAATCTTGATGATGATATAGATGAAAATGTTATGCATGATGAAAATGTTACTCCTCTTGCTTCTGATAGTGAATATGAACTTGTTGATGTTGACAACCATTTATCTAACAAATTTTCTAAAGCACTTATCCTAACTCCTAGACAAGAACAATGTGGCTCGGAACATGAACATAGCCCTTGTTTGGATCTTGTGATAGCTCCATCTGCTGTGTTGGATGTTCCTCCTCTAGCGTGTTCCCTGCCTTCCCGAAACATTGATTAGCAAGATCGGGGGGTAGATGACGTGCTAGACTAGTTACATTAGCATGGTAGATTCTCTCCCCCTCTGTTTTGTTACTTCTTCTATATGTTATTCTCATTCTTCTATTTGTCGTCCTTAGTGTTGTCTACTTGAGGACGATGCAAAGCATTGAGATCTCTTTGGTCTCTCTCATGTTGACTCAAAAGACACATGTGTTCCCTTCTTCTAGGTGACCTTCCTTGATTGGGGAATGAAGAACAATTATGCATACATACATATGATATATATACATGAATTATCATACAGCATACTGACCCCAAGGAAAGCGAAGTCACCTCATGCTTTGTGTTTTGTGTCTATTATCCTTGGGTTTATCTCACACTTGGGGGCTAAATCCTTGCGATAACGTGCTCCTTTCCTTGCTTATTTCTTATGTGTATCACTACGTTAAAACAATCACCCTCGATGAGGTGTGTGCCATCGCTTTAACGTAGGGGGGCATACGCCCTGTCTATCCTTTCAACGATACTTGAAAATTTCTTGGCGAACTTAGCTTTGCCTTGAAAATTTTCGGTATTTCTCTTGCATGACTCATAGTGAGGGAACCTTACTACTGACAGTCATGGTTCTCCCTCGTGATCTTCCCTTTTACTTTGTCAATCGAAGTCGTAAGATCCTTAGTCCACTGGGGGCTTGGTGTATCCTGCCTCCTTGACGTGGTGAAAGTCTTTCAATGTTGTTTCCTTGTACTTTACCGGAAGTATGAGCATACATACTCCCGCTAAAGTGGGGGCTAAATGTAGCGTCCTAAAATTGTGACACTTGCAATTTCGACTGCATCTCGGTCTTCACGATGGCGACGCAACACGCAACCTGAATGGAGACCCCAAAACTTGCTCACGACACTGAAAACTGCATTTTTCAAGCACCGTTGGCCTGAACCTCCTTGCACCCCGCTGTCCCGGAGGTGGGACCAGGGCGCCCAGCGCCCTGGTCCCTGGGTCCTATTTTGGGCCTATTTTCCTAAGTGATATCGGGTCTTTTTTATTGCAATTTGGAAATATACTTCCCTGGTCGGCCTAAGGTCGGGAAAATCAGTCTATCAGCCCTAATTGACAAGTATATAAACTACATTTTCCTCTCTCATTTGGGTAGATGAAAAAAGGGTGGAAACTATACTCAAGCATTCAAGCATTCAAGCATTCAAGCAATTGATCATTCCAAGTCTCCATTCAAGGCTAAGTGTTGCATTCAAGTCAAGGATTCAACCATTGAAGAGGAGATCACTTATTACATGCTACATACTACAACACACAACATCTAAACCTTTGCACATAAGGATACCAACTTCCTTAGAACAAGGTATTAGTACTTGTTTTATAGTCATTTACATTTACAGCTCTTGCTCATTTCTTGGTTAATTCCAAAACCAGGGTTTGACCTAAAGGCAAACCCCTAATCCCTAACCCCCCAATCGTCTTCGCTTTTCTGTGTGTAGGTTGCAGGTACGCAGCTGAGATTGAAGATCTGGAATCCTTGTGCAGAGACGAACAGATCCCCCTTCGTTTCGCGGATTTTTTGGAGGACCGTGGCGCCGGGCGCCATCGTCCCGACAACTTTTTCTCAAACTTGCAGGACAACGCTGTATCGACATTCTACTGCTAATTCCAGGTCCGCAGCTTCATCCTATAACCTAAACTCAGTTTATAAGCGAATCTTTATGACTTTCTATGCATCCTTAGCTTAATTTCCTTAATCAACATTCTTTACAAAAGAGGGTAGCTTTGCTTTCCAAACCCTTGAAATTCATTTTAGCATCCAATCTTGCATCGTGTGGGATTAGATCTTATGAGTTTCAACCCCTCTTTTGAATGTAAAGTCTTCCCCCTAAGTGAAAACCCATCGAATCCTAGCAAACCTCCCTTCTCTCTCCTCGGAGTTAGAAGAGGGGAGACCAACTAGGGTTCGACCGCGATTTTCCGCTTTACAGCTACTAGTTGTTTTTTGGAAAAAAAAAATCCTATTTGATGAAAATTTCAAATTTCAATGCAGTGGTACTAAAATTTCAGGAAAAAAATAAGAAGTAGACATATGTCTAACCACCTTAATCACAATCAAATCTTAATATTTTTTTATAATATTTATAATATAAGTATTAGACTCATGTCCCGATGTGACACATATTTGTTTTAAAATTTTTATGAATTAAATAATTATTTATGATTTTTTTACTACAGCTTTTCAGAAATTCAGAAACTCCTACGTTTGACCACCTTAACTTGGTCAAAACCTTATGAAATTTTTTTTTTTTTAATTTTTCCCTATAGTAGAAAAAGCATAGGATGTGACGCATGTTTCGGTTTCAAAAATGTTATACCATTTGAAAGTTATGAGTGTTTTTCAATCAGTATATCAATCAGGACTATTGTCAGAATCCAATTAGAAAATAAATAATAATTATTTACTAAAGTTGAAATAAGACAATCCTTATATTGTTGGAAAGCTGGGAACGTCCTTAAAAAACCCTTTTCGTTTTATCAATTTTGGCTACTAAAAAAGTCATCAGCCACTAGTGTAAAGTCTAGAAAATCAAGGAATACTGAAAAACGCATTTTTTCAGTTGACTTTCCACGCTTGTCACTTCCAAGCCTAATACCAAAGCATTCTCGAGCCAAAATTTGAAATCTAATAATTTGAGTACAAAAATCGGATATTGGATAAAATCGGATATCGGATTTTATCAGATATCCGATTTTTGTACAAAAATTTGCGATCCCCAAAGAATTTCCCTTTGCCGCCATTTATGAAGTAAACTGCCACATGGCAGAAATCCGATATCCGATTAAATCGGATATCAGATTTTATTGGTCATATTTTAGAGAGAGAGAGAGAGAGAGAGAAGGAGAGGGAGAGAGGGAGAAAGAGAGAGAGAGAGAGAGAGAGAGAGAGAGAGAGAGAGAGAGAGAGAGAGAGAGAGAGAGAGAGAGAGAGAGAGAGAGAGAGAGAGAGAGAGAGAGGAGAGAGAGAGAGAGGGAGAGAGAGGAGGAGGAGAGGGAGAGAGGGAGAGAGAGAGAGAGAGAGAGAGAGAGAGGGAGGGAGAGAGGTAGAGGGAGGAGAGGGAGAAAGGGAGAAAGAGAAGGAGAGGGAGAGAGAGAGAGAGGGGGGGGGAGGGAGAGAGGTAGAGGGAGGAGAGGGAGAGAGAAAGAGAGAGAGGAGAGGGAGGGAGAGAGAGAGAGAGAAGGAAGGAGGAGAGAGAGAGAGAGGAGAGGGAGAGAGAGAGGAGAGGGAGAGAAGGAAGGGGAGAGAGAGAGATAGAGAGAGAGAGAGACCATATGACCCCTAACGACACAATTTGGTGTCTTAAGGGGTCCTATGGTGTCGTTAGGGGTCATATGGTGTCTTGGAACACCATAGGACCCCTTAAGACACCAAATTGTGTCATTAGGGGTCATATTGTGTCTTAGGACCCATAATTATGACCCCTAATGATAGTTATGTGATATGGTGTCCCATGAACCCTTATGACCTCTCAGGACACCATATGACCCCTAATGACACCATATTGGGTCGCTTTGGGTCATATTGTGTCCTAAGGGGTCATATTGTAGTCTATGACCCCTTAGGACACCATATGACCCCTAACAACATGATTTGGTGTCTTAAGGGGTCCTATGGTGTCATTAGGGGTCATATGGTGTCTTGGGACACCATAGGACCCCTTAGGACACAATATGACCCCTTAGGACACAATATGACCCAAAGCAACCCAATATGGTGTCATTAGGGGTCATATGGTGTCCTAAGAGGTCATAAGGGTTCATGGGACACCATATGACCCCTATGGACACCATATGACCCCTAACAACACCATCGGACCCCTTAAGACACCAAATCATGTTGTTAGGGGTCATATTGTGTCCTACGACCCCGTAAGACACAATATGACCCCTAATGCTATGATTTAGTGTCTTAAGGGGTCGATTGGTGTCGTTAGGGGTCATATGGTGTCTTGTGACACCATAAGACCCCTTAAGACACCAAATTGTGTCGTTAGGGGTCATATTGTCTCCTACGACCCCGTAAGACACAATATGACCCCTAACAACATGATGTGGTGTCTTAAGGGGTCCTATGGTGTCATATGGTGTCCCATGAACCCTTATGACCTCTTAGGACACCATATGACCCCTAGTGACACCATATTGGGTCGCTTTGGGTCAAATTGTGTCCTAAGGGGTCATATTGTGTCTTAAGGGGTCCAATGGTGTCCCAAGACACCATATGACCCCTATGGACACCATATGACCCCTAATGACACCAAATCATGTCGTTAGGGGTCATATTTTGTCCTACAACCTTGTAAGACACAATATGACCCCTAATGACATGATTTGGTGTTTTAAGGGGTCCTATGGTGTCGTTAGGGGTCATATGGTGTCTTGTGACACCATAGGACCCCTTAAGACACCAAATCATGTCGTTAGGGGTCATATTTACACCATAGGACCCCTTAAGACACAATATGACCCCTCAGGACATAATATGACCCAAAGCAACCCAATATGGTGTCATTAGGGGTCATATGGTGTCCTAAGAGGTCATAAGGGTTCATGGGACACCATATGACCCCTAACAACACCATAGGACCCCTTAAGACACCAAATCATGTTGTTAGGGGTCATATTGTGTCCTACGACCCCGTAAGACACAATATGACCCCTAATGTTATGATTTGGTGTCTTAAGGGGTCATATGGTGTTGTTAGGGGTCATAAGGTGTCTATAGGGGTCGTATGGTGTCTTGGGACACCATAGGACCCCTTAAGACACAATATGACCCCTTAGGACACAATATGACCCCTAACGACACCATAGCACCCCTTAAGACACCAAATCATAACATTAGGGGTCATATTGTGTCTTACAGGGTTGTAGGACACAATATGACCCCTAACAACATGATTTGGTGTCTTAAGGGGTCCGATGGTATCATTAGGGGTCATATGGTGTCCATAGGGGTCATATGGTGTCCCATCAACCCTTATGACATCTTACGACATCATATGACCCCTAACGACACCACATTGGGTCGCTTTGGGTCATATTGTGTCCTAAGGGGTCATATTGTGTCTTAAGGGGTCCTATGGTGTCCCAAGACACCATATGACCCCTATGGACACCATATAACACTTAACGACACCATAGGACCCCTTAAGACACCAAATCATAACATTAGGGGTCATATTATGTCTTACGGGGTCGTAGGACACAATATGACCCCTAACGACATGATTTGGTGTCTTAAGGGGTCCTATGGTGTCGTTAGGGGTCATATGGTGTCCATAGGGGTCATATGGTGTCCGATGAACCCTTATGACCTCTTAGGACACCATATGACCCCTAATTACACCATATTGGGTTTCTTTGGGTCATATTGTGTCCTAAGGGGTCATATTGTGTCTTAAGGGGTTCTATGGTGTCCCAAGACACCATATGACCCCTGTGGACACCATATGACCCCTAACGACACCTTAGGACCCCTTAAGACACCAAATCATAACATTAGGGGTCATATTTCATCTTACAAGGTCATAGGACACAATATGACCCCTAACGACATGATTTGGTGTCGTTAGGGGTCATATGGTGTCCATAGGGGTCATATGGTGTCCACAGGGGTCATATGGTGTCTTGGGACACCATAGGACCCCTTAAGACACAATATGACCCCTTAGGACACAATATGACCCAAAGCAACCCAATATGGTGTCACTAGGGGTCATATGTTGTCCTAAGAGGTCATAAGGGTTCATGGGACACCATATGACCCATATGGACACCATATGACCCCTAACGACACCATAGGACCCCTTAAGACACCAAATCATGTCGTTAGGGGTCATATTGTGTCCTACAACCCCGTAAGACACAATATGACCCCTAATGACATGATTTGGTGTCTTAAGGGGTCCTATGGTGTCGTTAGGGGTCATATGGTGTCCATAGGGGTCATATGGTGTCTTGGGACACCATAGGACCCCTTAAGACACCATATGACCCCTTAGGACACAATATGACCCAAAGCAACCCAATATGGTGTCATTAGGGGTCATATGGTGTCCTAAGAGGTCATAAGGGTTCATGGTACACCATACGAACCCTATGGACACCATATGACCCCTAACGACACTATAGGACCCCTTAAGACACCAAATCATGTCATTAGGGGTCATATTGCAATATGACCCCTAATGACATGATTTGGTGTCTTAAGGGGTCCTATGGTGTCGTTAGGGGTCATATGGTGTCCATAGGGGTGCAATATGACCCATAATGACATGATTTGGTGTCTTAAGGGGTCCTATGGTGTCGTTAGGGGTCATATGGTGTCCATAGGGGTCATATGGTGTCTTGGGACACCATAGGACCCCTTAAGGCATAATATGACCCCTTAGGACACAATATGACCCAAAGCAACCCAATATGGTGTCACTAGGAGTCATATGGTGTCTTAAGAGATCATAAGGGTTCATGGGACACCATATGACCCCTAACGACACCATAGGACCCCTTAAGACACCAAATCATGTTGTTAGGGGTCATATTGTGTCCTATGACCTCGTAAGACACAATATGACCCCTAATGACATGATTTGGTGTCTTAAGGGGTCCTATGGTGTCGTTAGGGGTCATATGGTGTCTTGTGACACCATAGGACTCCTTAAGACACCAAATCATGTCCCTCTCTCTCTCTCTCCCTCTCCTTCTCTCTCTCCCTCTCTCTCTCTCCCTCTCCTTCTCTCTCTCTCTCTCTCTCTCTCTCTCTCTCTCTCTCTCTCTCTCTCTCTCTCTAAAATATGACCAATAAAATCCGATATCTGATTTAATCGGATATCGTACTTCTGCCATGTGGCGGTTTAGTTCATAAATGGTGGCAATGAGAATTTTTTCGGGGGACCACATATTTTTGTACTAAAAACCAAGAAAAAAAGGGTTTGTGGGCCATTTTGTATATTCCAACAGCCGACAGTCTGGGTCCTATGTTTTATGTCGAGGATCACGGGGTTTTAGACAACTAGAGACAAATTTGTACTTTTGGGAGATTCTTAAAGTGAAAACTTACATTGTCAATTACGAAGGAGCATATGTGTGGAGGGAAATGGGGAGTAGTAGTCATCGGAAGTCTAAATACAAAAGAAAACTTTCAAATGACCAAGTTGAAGTGTATAGAGAAAGAGATAGAGAATGTCATAGGAGGAGAAGACAAGGTATGTTAAATATTGCTAATGTTACTTCAACTGAAGAGGAAATTGAAATTGAAAATGTGCCACAAGTTATTGAAAATGAAAATGTAAATTTTGAAAGTGAAAATATTGAAAATTTTGAAAATGTTGAAAGTGATAATGAAAATGCTCAACATGTGGAAAATTTTGGCAGGTGAAAATGTGGAAAACTTTAACATTGAAGGTGGAATTGCCTCACCAAGTGAACCATATGTAACACCTAATTACTTTAGAAATGAAGACCCTCTCATGGATGAAAGACAAATTCCAAATCCAAGACCTTCAAGAACCCCAAAATGGTTATTTGAAATTGATGAGAACATTATTGCGAATCTTGAAGGCAAGAGGTCAACAAGAACCGTTTGGTTGTGGGCTATAGAACTTTTCAACCAAAATTTTAGCAATAAGACATTGACCGAGCAATGCCAACTCTTTGTTCAATTTCTAAAGATGATAAAGATGAGACCATTGCTAAACAAATTGAAGATTTGTATGAACAAGAAGACGAAGAGAAATTCTATTATTGCAAAAAATCTACTTGACGCTCTCCATTCTATTGGAAAGAATACCAAAGAAAGAGATAAGAGAGCCACTCGAAGAGTGATTACAACCTCCTTAGTAAGCCATCAATTGAGGAAGGCTCATCAAATGAGACAAACTTGTGTTGATTTTGACATAAACCATAAAACTTTGGATAGAGCACTTGCACGAAGACAAAGACTTGATGATCCACTTCAACAAGATACATGGGAATTTGGTGGGAGGCTTCCACATGTTGATAGAAAGTTGACTAACAATGTGAAGGAAGAGATTCAACAATTTTGGCACTCTAATTCTAGAGTGTCACCCAATGTAGAGGACGTTTTGAAATTAAGAATCGGCAACCGAGACTGCACACCGCATCCCAAACATTTCTTGGAATCAAGCCAAACAATGTTGTACAAAAAATTTTGTGAATTACATCCAACTTTGAAAATATCACAAAGGGCCTTTGAATCTTTGAAACCATTTTATTGTGTTCCTCTTCAGATTTGCAATACCTGTTGTTGCAAGTACCATGTGGAGTTTTCAATGTACCATGAACTTTTATGTCATATTCATTCTATGATGCACACTAATGAGATTTTGCAGGAGTGTGGTGCAATGCTATTTCTGAGATAATCAAGAGACTTGCAAGATCTATTTTTATGCCCTAGAGATAATGGTTGATATTTCTATAGAAATGATTGTTTGAATGAGAAGTGCTTAGAATGTGGTGGGTTGTCAAAGTTTGTTTCATGTTTTCATGAGGGCAGCGAACACAAGTTTGGAAATAATTATGTTGAGAAAAAAAGATATGAGACAGTGAAATATAATTTGAAGAGTGGAGGTGAAGGTTCTAGATGCGAATTAGTCTCAAGAGAAGTGAGTATTGCTGATTTTATTTTGGATTTTAAGGAAAATCTTTTCTACAAGTATGCAAGGCACACCCATAGGTCTCAGTGGTTGGATCAATATTTCAAGATGTGTAAGAACTCTTTCCCAATTGGCACTATTGTATCAGTGGTTGATTTTGCAGAGAACTACACATTGCAACCACAAAATGAGGTATAGTCTTAGTACTACAATTCAGTCTAGATTGCTATTTTTGTTCACATTACATATAGACATGCTCCTGATAGTATAGAAGAGGATAGGAAGATAATCAGGGAGTATCATTTTTATATGAGTGATGATAGATCACACTCCTCTGAGTATGTGCAACATTCTTTTGAGAATTTTTTTGAGTTCTTGCATGAGAAAGATATTGCAATTGACCGACATATAATATGGTTAGATAACTGTACAAGTCAATTCAAGAATGCCCGTATGTTTTATTGGTTGAGTAGAATGCATGTGGAGAGGTGTATACCTCATATTTGGTGTTTTTTTGAGGCAGGGCATGGGAAGGGAGAGCATGATGGAGTAGGTGCATGTTTGAAGAGAGCTCTAGTTAAGGAGTAATTGAGGATTTCAGGTGCAAATTTCTCTGATGCACATTCTATTGTTGATTGGTGTAGTTCAACATTGTCACATGGAGGTACTCTTGATTCAGTAGTGAGCAGATTCTTTTGGTTGGTTGAGGAGGGAATAGTGGGAGATAGATTGGATTGTCAAACAATTAAAGATTCTTCAAAGATGCATTCATTTCTTAGCTCAGATGCAAGTACATGGACCATTTGGACTTGAGTGTTGGCTTGTTTTTGTCAGAGTTGTCTTTGGTGTGATTGGGATCAGTGTGAGTCAAGTGAGTGGGTTGATACGTGGGTTCCCCACTATCTAACTCCTTTATCTCAAACAATATCCTTGTCAAACGATGACATAGAAAGTTCACTTGAGTATGATCGTCTATGAGATCTTGTACAACCAGGACATGTTTTTGTATTTGTTTCACCACAAGGGAATGAAGAGAGATTAGAATATTGGTTGGCACGATGTGTACAGGGAAAACAAAAGCTAACAAAACCAATGACAGATGATGATGGGTTCACATATCCTATAGGTTCAGTTGTTGTTGTGGGAACTTGGTTGCGAACATACATGTTTAGAAAGAATGGCATACCTGCATTTGAAGACTATGAGAGACACAAAACCATAATAATGTATTCACACCTTATTATAGCTACAAATGTCAAGGTGTTGAAGCATCAAGCAAAATCGAAGACCAAAGAGCTATGGACAGTGACTACTACTGATCATGAAGCAATACTGGATACTCTTAAACAAAGAGATGACCCTTCAGGCACACTTGAGTAGTAGGTCTTTAATGGTACCTTATTTTTTTATCATGCATTTCATATCAAACAATGATCATTAAACCTTAATGTTCAAGTTTGCGACATGTATATTAAGGATGTGTTCAAAATGCAGGTCTATTGATGAATGTTTTTTTTGGGCAACATGGTTTTTGCATGCACATAGCGAGTATACTTGATATAATTGGAAGGGACGTATTTTTGCAACACCACTTATGTTCATCCATGCAATTTATGTGTAGACTAACAATTCTTAAAAATACAGGTTCATGCTAGCTCATTCGTCGTTGACAAGGCCCTCTCTTGGTGATGGTACATATTCCTTTGTGCATTAATGAGATTAAATTGTGGGTCTTGTTGTGTTTATTATCATGAAGATGATTCAAATGCATGTGGCCAGGACACATCTGCAGTGGATCAAATTGTCATGGCAGATGATCTATTGAATCAAACATTTGATATTGACTAGTCAAGGTGGTCATCGAACTTTCACTCAGGTAACCTTGTCTATTTTTATTCATTAATGGTTTATTAAATAAATTTAGTTAGATTTTGGCAATTGAATAACATTCTTTCATTTTCAGAAACTGACATTAGATTCACCTAATATTCTCTCCACAATGGAGCATAGTGTTCTCTAGCAGTAGCATCTTTGATGCTTTTGACAGTAGTATGAGTCAGATTAGTAAATTTCTATTTTGATGCTTCCCACAGGGCTTTGCAACTTCACATTGTGAGTGTGCCCCTGTTACAAATGAATTATACTTTAATCGACATAGATGGTCTATGATGGCTTTTTTATAAGACTATATGGTTTTATTACATATATTGTACTTTAATCAACATATAACAATATCCAAGTGGTGGTTGGCATGAGCTTGAATATGGTAAGTTGTATGCATCTTGAAGTTGAATATGATATATTGTATACATCTTGAAGTTGAACTTTGATTAGACTTTGTCAGCATTTGATGAATCATAAATGTCATTTCATTATTAATCTTGTGAGTGTGAGGCGTAGGAATAATAACTAATTGAGAACATCAATTCAAATCCATAATATAGAGGATACTAATTTATTTATTGTAGTTTAGTGCAGAACTTATTTATTTTTTCTAATAATGAAATAGGTACAACTGTATTGAGATAAAATGAAGCTTTTCTCTCATATGAAGATGTCACATTGACAAATTGGTCTATATTATAATACACAAGACGTAAGTAAAATCAAAATACTCTTGTCAAATCCTTCCAAATTCTATGTTAACTTGTGACTCATTACTGTATACTGGGAGAGGGAAGAGCATGTGGCTTCAGGGTACAGTTTTGGACTTGAACCATATTGCATAAATCTCAAGGCTTCAACTTGATTATCATTAAAGGTTTCTGATTGTTTACAAAATATCCTTTCATATCCCTTCATGGATGTCACATGTGTAGGGTATGAACCTGAGTGTTCGATTGAGTGGGGGGGAAAATAGGAGCATGCATAGGGTAATAATGCCTAACTGGACATGTCGGAGCTAACAGTTCATCATCACGACGAGCAGAAGGAGAAATCGGCCACGTGACAACATTCCATTGAGTGAGACTGACGATTTTTTTGCCAACCAAAAAATTTCTGCCCTAATAAAACCGTAGGGCAACTTGACAAACTGAGATAGGCTTTCATAGGGACCCCTCTCATGGCCCCATAGGTTCAAATAGATCATTTGCAGGTGCCATGGATTTTGAGTTAGGGCCCGTAAAAGGTTGACAATTTTGAGCACTTAGGGTGCTCAAGGGACGACGTCGGTAGGGTATGACCCCGAGCGTTTGATTGAGTGGGGGGGCAAAATAGGAGCATGCGTAGGGTAATAATTCCTAACTGGATATGTTTGAGCTAATGGTTCATCATCACGATGAGCAGAAGGAGAAATTGGCCACACAACAACATTCCATTGAGTGAGACTGACGATTTTTTTGCAAATCGAAAAATTGTTGCCCTAATAAAACCGTAGGGAAACTTGAAAAATTGAGATAGGATTTTGTAGGGACCCCTCTCATGGCCTCGTAGGTTCAAATAGATCATTTGCAGGTGCCACAAATTCTGAGTTAGGGCCCATCAAAGTTTGACAATTTTGAGCACTTAGGGCGCTCAAGGGACGACGCTGGTAGGGTATGACCCCGAGCGTTCAATTGAGTGGGAGAGAAAAATAGGAGCATGCATAGGGTAATAATGCCTAACTAGACATGTCAGAGCTAACGGTTCATCATCGCGACGAGCAAAACGAGAAATCGGCCACGCGACAACATTCCATTGAGTGAGACTGATGATTTTTTTGCCAACCAAAAAATTGCTGCCCTAATAAAAGTGTAGGGAAACTTAAAAAACCGAGATAGGCTTTTGTAGGGACCCCTCTCTTGGCTCCGTAGGTTTAAATGGGACATTCGCAGGTGCCACAGATTCCGAGTTAGGGTCCATCAAAGTTTGACAATTTTGAGCACTTAGGATGCTCAAGGGACGACGTCGGTAGGGTATGACCCCGAGTGTTTGATCGAGTGGGGGGGGAAAATAGGAGCATGCGTAGGGTAATAATGCCTAACTAGACATGTTAGAGTTGATGGTTCATCATTGCGACGAGCAGAACGAGAAATCGGCCACGCGACAACATTCCATTGAGTGAGACTGATGATTTTTTTGCCAACCAAAAAATTGCTGCCCTAATAAAACTCTGAGCATTCGACTGAGGTGGGGGGCAAAATAGGACCATGCATAGGGTAATAATGAATTGTATCAAGTATTGTTCATTAAATGAATTGTATTGTATTGTTCATTAAATGAATTGTATTTTATTGTTCATTATAAAAACAACACTTACGATGAAATGAAATGAATTGTATTGTTCATTAAATAGCCATTATTAACCATTGTTAATTATTGGAATGAAGATTAAATATTTCCATGATAACACCACGCACATATGAGCAACAATTTATATGATCAAATATCAACTTCTGTATATATAAAAAATGTCAAATGATTACAAATGTATGTCCATACACAAATATGGCATAAATGCCAACTGAAACAAAATGTATGTCTACATACGTGAATGTATGTCCATATACAAAATATACATGCCAACTAGACATGTAAGCATCCCAAAACTATCTATAACATCCTAAGTTGTTGATGGATCATCAAAATCGATCCTCTTTGCCGCACTGCTCAGCTCTGAAGGATCCTGCACAAGAAAAACAAACCACGATTAATATTAGTTATATTATATAATTTACATTCAAAAAGTTAACATAAAAATGAACTATAATTGAACTATTCATGTTTACCTCATCTCCACATTTTCTCTTCAGCTTTGTAGGACTCTTGATGTATGTCTTCGGTAGAGGAGGTATGTTTTGAATATTTTCATACACAACCTAAATATGTTCAGAAACATGACATTGATACAAGTTAGCATATAATTGTCACTGATAATAACAAATTATATCTACTAATCAAAAAATAAAATAAACACACATCTACTCGAGGCATCTCTTCTTCTTCAGGTATACTAGGTGTAGTCATCAAGGATGTGAAGCCAAGAATTCTCTGTATATATACACAACAAGTATATGAAACTATCAATCTATGTCTAGACATGTATAATCACTATAAGTTATTTAAACTATTCATTCAATCATATTTTCATTCAATTACCTTTCCCTTGTCTCCAACTGCACTACCAGATCCTAAATCACACTGCCCTACACTCATGTTGCTTGTGCCCTACAAGAGTAAAATAAGATATAAATGCAAGTTACTACATAATCTAATTAATACCAATATAAATGATGAGCATGTATGTACAATAAAATACAAACAACTAGGTGCAATAATATATGTACCGTCAAGCTATCAAGGCCAAATGAAATGGCCGACAAGGTGCCCTCCTGAATCTACCTTAACTCATCCTCGGTCATCAACTGTTAAATAGACCATGTAAATAAAAATTAGTACTTAATATTATCTAATTTATAAATATTTAATTAAAATATAACATGAACTGCGAAAATACAAATCTTACCACTACATCATCAATGTATGATGATAGTGCCTCCTCACCTCTAGCATGTGAGGACTCCCTAGGGTATCCTCTAGTCTATGTAATAATATCTGGTGCATCATGCATCTCATGCACCTCATAATCTACACTGTCCACAGGATGATCGACGAGTTGTCCTACTGGACCCAAGCATACATGCCCACACATGACACAACTATGGGGCATGCATATGTGTGGAGCCAAGGATGACGTGTCAACGCCACTGGATGCACTGCTACCATCAAGAGTAGGTTAAGCTACTGATGCAGCCTGAGAAACCAAAAGGCTACTCAAAGAGTGAATAGTCGATATGGTTCATGAAGCCACCTCATGAATGATATCAGGATGCTGCACTACAAGTGGGGTATCAACAGGAGGAGGGGGGACATAGGGGCCCTGGACTACTCTGACTACCCCAGGTCTATTTTGGGGCATACCTAAACCTACACCCTAGAAAGGTTGGATGTCAAAGTAGTTCACATGTTTGTGTAAAACAAACTCAACATACAATTTTTTTATAAAATAGAAGGGGATATCAAGATTGTTGTTGGGTGGTTTGTCAAAAACCATCCACCAACGATCCCAAAAGTTTTTCACAATCCCATCATTTGTGCACCATTTAATAGAAAGTTTTATTTTTTGGGGATCTACGGGCTGACCAGTACAGGGATTGACAAATAATGAGGTGATTTCGGCTTTGGATACCTCAAGATCCTTGATATCCTTATACGACAAGCCATCTGCATATTTTTCCCTCATAGAATCTCACCACAAAGGGGCGGCATCGTGCTCCTCAGTCATGGTTTCCATACTTTTTATGATCAACGTGAGAGGATCAAACATTGGGTTTAGACGAGGGATCCTACAATATGCTTTTGCAATCCCCCTCAATTCATTCAAATTTTGTGCAATCAAACCCTGAATTGAGGGGGGATTTGGCAAATGAGGGTTTGGTTGTTGCAGTTGTGGTTCATCAGTGTTTTCATTGTTATCCCCCATTTTTAACCTAATTGAATGTAAATAATTAAATTTAGTTAACAAACTTAAACAATTAGGTATTTGATTTTAAAAAACCTAGTTTCCATTAAAAAAAACCATATTTTCAATGAAAAATCAAATAAACATTAACAAAAAATACAAAAAATGAATGAAAATGATTCAAAACGATAAAATTCTTACCTCTGAATCTATCTTTTAGCAATTTTTTGTCAAAAAATCGGATATCAAATGGAGCAGATATTAGATTGTGATGAAATCGCGCCGCTTGTGAGTTAAAAATGACTCACGGGCTACCACTGTCAAAATATAAAAGTCTCAGAATATCGGATATCTGATTTTTATACTTAAATTATTTTTAAATAACATATATAATATAATAATATATTATATAATATAATATAAGATATTATTATATTATATAATACGTATTGTATTATATTATATATATTATAATATATAATATAATATAATATAATATAATATAATATGTATTGTATTATATTATATATAATATTATATTATATTATACTATAATCTAATATAATATTATAATATAATATTATATTATATTATATATAATATAATATAATATTATATTATATTATATATAATATAATATAATATTACATTATATTATATTATATATAATATAATATAACATTATTATATAATATAATATAATATAATATAATATTATATTATATATATTATTATATAATATATATTATATAATATAATAATAGATTATATATTATATAATATGTAACATACAATATATTTTTTAAATTAACATTACAAATAAAAATTGAATATTCGATAAAATCAAATATTCGATTTGCATAGGTAATTACTAGGCCAAGGTGTATTGACACCTAGGCCAAGCAAAAAGTCAACACGGATTTTCGCATTTTTAGGCGAGTGAAGAAGGCTATTTTTTTCACATCGCCACTTTTTGGCCCCCCTTGATCCTGCACTAACCCTGCTAATGAATGGATCCTTCAAATGAGGAAAGGAAAGGTTATATATATATGAAACCCTAACTTTAATTTTTATCATAGACCTACCTAGAATTGATAAAATTTCACACAAAGAAAGATTTAGACATTATAATACTGCCAAAACATGATCCCAAAATTCAAGGAGAAAAAGTCAGGACCAGGATGGTACCATACTGTTTCGGCTGACTTTTTCCAAATTTTTAGGGATGTAAGGTATTGTGATTACAAAGTCAAATCCATCCCAGTGTGTCAATCCAAGGTGTTTAGATATGCAAAAATGAGTCTTGAAGGTCGAAATGGGACTTTATTAGAATTTAATTAATTAATTAATTAATTAAAGAAGATAAAATAAAAAGGGGCACACTTAGGGTTAAGGACCCAATTTTATAATGTGGAATGATGAGAGAGGATTTAAGATTTAATTGAATTAATCAATTAAATACTATTGGAATCAATGAACACTGAGAGGGGGGGTAAATCATTTTTTTGTAATTTCCAAGCTTATAAACCCAATTCTTAAACCACTGGATGCATAAGAATGAAAATGAAATGTAGAAACATAAAGCAAATATCCACACAACCATAACACCAAGATTTTTACTTGGAAACCCGGAAAGGGAAAAACCATGGTGGGATTTGAACCCACAATATTATTATACTATGGCTAGAAGTATGGTAATGTTACATAAGGGGAATGCACTTCCATTCAGGCACAATGCCTAGAACTCACAACTCAGTTAAAGGGCTACAACCCAAAGGAAGGCTCGCTAACGTATAGGCTATTACAATTGATTACAATGATGAATGAACTCGAGTATAGCATCTATATATGTCAAAAAATAGTTCTGATTAGGCTCAAATTACCTTTTGCAACTGATCTATCTTTTTGCTTTGTCACACACTAGAGAACCCAAATCTTCAATCACATTCACCAACCTTTACAAATTGGCTCATACAAACTTCTTACATACATAACTAACACCAAAATTCAAACCCATGTCGATCTTATATATCCGCACCAACAAAAAGAGTCATTTACCATGTCGGCTTCCAAAAACTACATAACACGCAACCATGAAATGTGTATCACCAAGTCTGCTTAATCTAGCCACAAATCCAAATGTAGACCAAAACAAGATGATAATAAGCTTTCCATAAGTTGGCCCAATAACCTCGAACACGAAATTGATCACTGAAATCAACCCAACAAATCCGCAACACACGTTACACCAAAATAGCTCTGTTCTAACTGAATTACCAGATACCAGACCTCTAAAATTGCTCATGAATCAACACCGGATATTGGGATCACAAAATAATCTACCTCAAACCTTGAATCAACTGCCTTAATCACTGCAACCAACATTATCCAATCAAAATTGAGATATGCACATTCCATCAGTTACTGAGTTCCACCTTCCAGACTTATGCCTATGAACAATATGACTTTCGGTGAACCAAATCTATGGACACCGGATGTGATATGCGAACTGAGTTGCCATCAATGACAACCCCTAAGCATCTTCCATGCATCAGCCTTCACTAGAACAGTGTCTCTTTCCAACAAATACAAAAAGGAATTTTAAAATTCAAAATGCAACCCACTAAGGCAGGTGCTAACATAAGCATAAAATTGTACAACCCTAATTAAGGGTGTACAATTTACGACACTACAAGTGTGACGTGTGAAATTATTTGGTGATGTATCAGTTGAGCACAAAGTGTGCAAAATTTGTATGATAAATTAATTGAGCTATAAAAGAGGACTGCAACATCAACACATGTTAAATGATTCTTCTAAAACAATTAATGTTACATTTTTCATTGTAATATTCATGTATCCTACTACTAGATAATAAGCCTCTTCAGCAAGTCCCTATTTCATTGTATCTTGCTTTGCAAGTAATTTCCAAGAGTAGTCAGATTCCTTGGGTAGTGGGCCCTAAAATAAACATTGTAATATTTGTTCCATATAATGTGAGTTAATTCTCATCGTGGTTTTTCCATCCTTGGTTTTTCCATGTGAAATCTTGGTGTTCTTGTGTGGTGCATGTCTTTTGTTTCTGTTATTTCCTTTTGCATATCTAAGTTAATATTTAATGGTTAATGAATGTATGAATCTTAGTTTATATTGATTAACCCCCCGCCCCCACCGCCCCTTTTGGCATCTAAATGTGTTCAACATGGGATACCTTCAATAGTCTTCAATAAGAACTCAATACTCTACATGATGATAATAACCAGCCTATACCTCCTATATATACAATACTTATGCCTTTAATAGTACCCAGGTTGAATTAGATACTTAAATATAACTCTTAGGATGATCTAAATACATATTAATGATTATAATAATTATTATCTAGCTTATTTAAGAGTTAAAGTAGCCACAAGATGGCTACTCATAACACAATGCGCACTATAGGGTTAAAGGAATAACATTGCCACCCTCTTTACAAAAGCATTGTCCACATATTCTTTTTCTTTTTCTTTCCCTTCTTCTTCATCTCCTTCTTTTCTCTTGTTTCTTCTTCTTCTTCATAATTCTTGTTCTCTCTCTTGCTCTTGCTCTTGCTCTTTCTCTTGTGATTGCTCATTTTATTTCTCTTACTCTTGGTATTAGTCTTACTCTTTCTTTTGCTCATTCTCTTGTGATTGCTCTTTTTTTTCTCTTTCTTATTCTCCTTCTCTTTATCTTACTCTTGTTCTTCTAATTTGTTTTTTTCTTGTTCTTCTACTTCTCGTACTTTTTCTTTTTCCATTTTCTTCTTGTTTTGCTACTTCTCGTGAAAAAATTCCAACAAAATATTTTTTCAATAAGTCACTTATTTCTGCTCCAATTTCTCATAAATGTTTATTATATATTCTCCAATGGTCTCCTCAAAAAAAAAAAAAAATTAAAAGTAGAAATTCACTCAAACATGTGAGGTAAATGTTTTACAAAAAATTAGGGCAACAAATTTAATTCTACAATAACTCACTCACTTCTAATCCAATTACTCTAAAACTTGGACTAAAGGTGGTCCAATATGGCCTTCAAAAACCCTTTAAAAATCATTTGAAAAAAAAATGGTCCAATTTGAAATATATGGAATTTCCAAAATAACCTCCAAATTTGATGAAAGAGTCTTGCCTTCGTAATGCTAAGATCATGCTCTAATACCACTTGTAATTAAATTACTTGCATAGGATGATTTTAATTGTAAATATGTTACAAATAATTGATAATAATATGCCACTTTGAGGGGGAAACCTCCTGGTCCACTTCAAGGGGGATACCTCCAATAGTCTTTGATAATAACTCAATACACACTATAGGGTTATGGGCATAACAAGCACCATGGGATCCATAAAAAATACATGAAACACCAAATCATTAAACACCTAATGCCAAAGGAGGTAAAAAAAGATTTGGAGAGGTTAGAGAGTAAATTCAATTGAAAAAATGGTTGAACATGGAAGAAAGGTGGTAAAAATAGACCCAATAACATCAATAACGATACTAAAAAAGAATGGAGAAAACAAGCAAGATAGAAAAAGAGCACGCCAAGAAGGGTGCTATTGAAGAAGAGTTAGAGTGCACCAAAGAGTGTGCTACCAAAAAGGAGGAAAGGTGCACCAAAAGGGTTGTTGCTAAGATAGAAGAAGAGTGTACACCAAAAGGGCCACATATAAATAAGGATACATGTTGTTTGGAGGAGAAAGATATAGAAGAGTACACCATAAGGGTTGCAACTAATAATAATGAAACATAATTATATTTAACTTTAAATAAAATTAATTCACACCTTTAGAAAGTGATATATATTTTCATGGATCTAGTAGGAAGCATTGAGGAATATGGAATATCCAAGAGAAATTGGGAACAAGATTGCCAAAGAATCAAGGCCATAACACTTTTATTATTAACTCAAACATTGAATATGGAACCAAATCTATCCAATATTTATCACCACTGATAAAAGGTTTAATAAATTCTTAACTTCTCCAAATAATTTACAACCTTAAAAATTTGATGTTGAATATTTAGACCAATAAGTTAATAAAAAGTCTAAGAAAATTAAGAAATGAAGGGTTATGTCAAATGCAAGAAAGAAACAAATAAATGTTTCTTAGATAATAACATAGAAAAAGGGAACATTCTCACTAACTAATAATACTTATATAATAAATGACAATTCAACTACCAAGACAAAACACCACTATAAGGAATTGAAAACCTTGGACTAGGAGTTATTTCCTATGTTATATAAGTGTAGAAGAATATTTGTTGTAAAAAACAGTGAAGAAAGCTTGAAATGTTAACTTTAAATGAATATTATTTCAATCTGAAACTAAAGATAAACCCTTAACAAAGTGATTGCAAAATCAAAACAAGAAGAAAACCATAACACACAAAACACCAAATTTACATGGAAAACCCCTTTTAGGAAAAAAATCCACCACAAAAAGAGAGGAAAATATATTACTAATCAAATCAAGATTGCAACAACAATACACTTCTCTTGTAGACCTCTATAAAACTTGACAACACTTCTTTATCCTGGGAACTAAACAAGTCTGAATGAATAACTCTAGCTCTAGGCCCCAATTTATAGAGATTTGTGAGGATGAATGCCACCATAGTATTACCAAAAAGTATGTACAAAACCATGTAAAAAAACTCACATGTATCTCCTTGAAACAAGTAAAAAACACCCAAAAATAGCCTCTTACAGATACTCTTACAACTTTCATAAGGCATCTCTCATGCATGGGGTCCTATGTAAAGATTTTGTCATAAATATCAATAATGATTGTCATAGCCATCATAGATTCTCTTACAACCCCTTACAAGTGTCCATCCACCTCAAAATAGAAGCTTCCAAAAGGTGTCACCTAGCTATTTTGTCCTATTCCCTAAAGACACAATAAAGTAACTTTGACTTTATATGATCTCTTTCACCACCATTGGTTAAACGATTTAACCTCTTATGGATAAATTACAAAAAATATTAGGAAAATAATAAATTAAAGGATTTACAAGGTTGACAACACCTAAATCAGAGCATTCTCCCACTAGACATCATACATTGTAAATTAGCCCATAGAAATTAAAAAAATAGATCAAGTACTATGATCAAGGCCCTTGGCCTTCTTGCACCAAGAGAACTTATCAGTGGTCACTAGCTTCTTGAGACAATTTGCAACATTATCCAAAGTGTCAAGTTTTTCAATCAAGACATGTATGCTCTCAACCATCTCTTATACAAAGTGACACTGAATATCAACATGTTTAGTACAAGAATGATACATAGAATTTTTGGCCAAACATATGGCATTTTGACTGTCACATCCAATCCTCATTAACTTGCAATGAAAATCAATACCATTACCAAGTCTCTATGACCAAAATGCCTCCTTAGAGGCATGCGTAGCAGCCATATACTTTTCTTCAATGTTGGATAATGCAAGTGTAGGCTATCTTTTACTCATCCAAGTCATTGCTTCTCCAAACAAAGTAAACATGTAGCCACCAGTAGACCTTCAACTATCCAAATCACCTACCCAATATACATCAACAAAACCCTGTATGTCGAATGACTTATTCATATAATTATTACCATGAGAAACCAAAACATAATCAAAATTACCTTGCAAGTATCTTAATACCCTTTTAAAAATGTCCAATGCTCTTTACTTGGGTTAGACATAAACTTACTTAGAACTCCCACTACTTGGGCTATAACTGGTCTAGTACAAACAATTGCATACATTAAACTACCAATGACACTAGTGTAAGGAACATTATACATCTCTTCAATATCATCATTAGAATTAGGACACACATCCAAACTCAACAGTACCAACCGGAAATGGAATACTTACTACCTTACAATTTTGCTTCTTAAATCTCTGCAAAATGATGCCAATATACTTACTCTGACTTAACCAAATCTTTATGTGAACCTAATCCCTACTAATTTTTTTCCCAAGAATATATCTAGAAACCCCCAAATCCTTCATATCAAATGTGCTAGAAAATTGAGTTTTGAGCTCTCTAATCATTGTCGTGTTGTTACTAATAAACATGTCATCAAGATACAATACAATAATTAGTAACTGGTCATCAATAACCTTAATATAAACATGATGATCCTCTTCGCTTCTAGCATAACCCAACTTTAATGCAAAGGAATCAAACTTATCGTACAACATCCTAGGTGATTGTTTCAAACCATACAATGACCTTTTTAAGGTTTGCAAACCAAGTTTTCTTTTCCTTTCTCGACAAAACCATTAGGCTATTGCATATAAATTTCTTCTTCAAAATCCCCATGCAAGAAAGCAATTTTAACATCCATTTTCTCTATCTCAAAATCACAAGCAACAACAATAGGTAATAGGAATCTAATAGAAGTTAGCTTAGCAACAAGAGATAATATTTTACCAAAATCAACTCCCTCTCTCTAGGAGTAGCCCTGGGCCACTAGTCTGCCCTTGTACATCTCTAGCCGACCATCTACTCCAAATTTCTTCTTAAATAGCCACTTGCATCCAATGGGATTCCTTCCATTGAAAAGTTATCAAGATCCCAGGTGTCACATTTATCCAAAGCTACCATTTCCTCTTGCATGGTCTGCATCCGAGATTCACTTTCCTTGGAAGATAGTGCTTCCTTGTAAGATCCAAGTTCATCGTCAGTACTTGATAAAGAAGAATTACAATAGAAATCTGGTGGCCTATACCTATCAACTAGATTTTGAACTCTTGTGGACCTCCTTAGAGGTGGAGTAAGAGGTTCTTCCTCATGTTCTTCTTCATTAATTTCAACTTCTTTTATTACACCAGATTCTTCAAAACTTTCACTTGAACTCTGTTCTTGTTCTCTTGTTGGAATCAATGAACATTGATAGGGGGGTGAATTAGTGTTTTGCAATTTATAAACTTGTTAAGCTGGTTCTTAAACCACCCGATGAATAAGAATGAAAGTAAAGTGCAAAAACATAAAGAAATCAACCACACAACCATAACACCAAGATTTTTACGTGGAAACCCAGAAAGGGAAAAACAATGGTGGGATTTGAACCCACAATATTATTATACTATGCCTAGGAGTATGATAATATTACATAGAGGGAATGCACTTGTATTCAGGCACACTTCCTAGAGCTCACTGCTCAAATACAAAATAAGGTTACAACTAGGAGGAAGGCTCACTACCTTATAGGTGATTACAATTTATTACAATACTGAATGAACTGAATAATAGAATCTACTCATGCCAAATAGCAGTTCCGGTCAGGCTCAAATTGACTTCTGCAACTTGTAGCGTCCTAAAATTGTGACACTTGCAATTTCGACTGCATTTCGGTCTTCACGATGGCGACGCAACATGCAACCTGAATGGAGACCCTGAAACTTGCTCACGACACTGAAAACTGCATTTTTCAAGCACCCTGGCCTGAATCTCCTTGCACCCTGCTGTCCCGGGAGGTGGGACCAGAGCGCCCAGCGCCCTGGTCCCTAGGTCCTATTTTGGGCCCGGTCTCCTAAGGGGCTCGGGTCTTTTTGTTTGCAATTTGGAAATTAACTTTCCCTGGTCGGCCTAAGGTCGGGAAAATCAGTCAATCAGCCCTAAATGACAAGTATATAAACTACATTTTCCTCTCTCATTTGGGTAGATGGAAAAAGCGTGGAAATTATACTCAAGCATTCAAGCATTCAAGCATTCTTTCAAGCAATTGATCATTTCAAGTCTCCATTCAAGGCTAAGTGTTGCATTCAAGACAAGGATTCAACCATTGAAGAGGAGATCACATACAACATATTACTACAACATACAACATACAACATCTAAACCTTCGCACATAAGGATACAAACATCCTTAGAACAAGGTATTAGTACTTGTTTTACAGTCATTTACATTTACAGCTCTTGCTCATTTCTTGGTTAATTCCAAAACCGGGGTTTGACCTAAAGGCAAACCCCCAATCCCTAACCCCCCAATCGTCTTCGCTTTTCTGTGTGTAGGTTGCAGGTACGCGGCTGAAATTGAAGATCTGGAATCCTTGTGCAGAGACGAATAGATCCCCCTTCGTTTCGCGGATTTTTCGGAGGACCGTGGCGCCGGGCGCCATCGTCCCAACAACTTTTGCTCAAATTTGCAGGACAGCGCCGTATCGACATTTTACTGCTAATTCCAGGTCCGCAGCTTCATCCTATAACCCGAACTCAGTTTATAAGCGAATCTTTATGACTTTCTATGGATGCTTAGCTTAATTTCCCTAACAACATTTCTTTACAAAAGAGGGTAGCCTTGCTTTCCTAACCCTTGAAATTCATTTAGCATCCAACCTTACATTGTGTGGGATTGGATCTTATGAGTTTCAACCCCTCTTTTGAATGTAAAGTCTCTCCCCTAAGTGAAAAACCATCGAATCCTAGCGAACCTCCCTTCCCTCTCCTCGGAGTTGGAAGAGGGGAGAACAACTAGGATTCGATCGCGTTTTTTCCGCTTTACATTTTGGTGAACCTGACGCGAACATCCTTTCTGATTTTTCATGCTTAGATCTGAAAAAATTGATTACATTTCCATGTTTGATCTTTTGCAAAATTTTAGAGGTGATTGCATAAAAACCCTAAATTTTCTTTTTGGTAATTGAACTTCCGAAATGTCTAAATGTTAATGCCTATTTCAGATCTGTCCTTCTATTACAAATTATCAATTTCTATCTATGCTTTAATTTTGAAAATTAAGTGGTTAAGTGTCAAAACCCTAATTTTTGAAACCCTCTTAATTCAACCTTTGTCCAACAATTTGACCAATCAAAACATCTCCAAATCAGCTGTAACTTTGGATTCCGCAATAAAATCACAATATCTTTCATCCCTGAAAATTTGGAAAAAATTTGCGAGGACCGTGTTGCACTCCGAGCGCCATCGTCCCCGATATTTTTTCCAAAATTTCGGGAGCGAGATCTTGCTGTATTTTCCTGCTAAAATCCAGAATTTTGGCTGATTTTGTCAATTATAACACTTTCAAAATTACAGTCAAAGTTGGTCTTGCGATTGCTTGGTCTAAGGCTTCTAATCATTCAAAAGTCATTGAAATTAAAATTTTGTGTCAAAATTGCATTTTTATTATCATAAATCTAAAAATTGTGTTTGCAGTCATTCGAAATTTCAGTGCTTTATTCAAATTCTTGCATTTTGTGACTTTTGAAATTAAGTTCTTAATTACAACAACTTCGATTTCCGCTTTCAAAATTGGATTTTGCGTGAAATTGATTCAATTTTTGAATTTCAAAATTTGCATTGCTTTTGACATTCCCTCTAAAATCATAAAATTCAAAATTTCAGTTTCCCTCTCTTTTTCAAAATTCAAATTTTGCATTTTTTTGACAATCTTGATAGGGTTCAATTTTGAGATTACAACTTTAATTTGGCCTATCTACAGATCGTAAAATCACTCAATTTTTTCAGATTAGCTCTAAAATCATCATACCTTTCATCCCTGCAAATTTCGAAAAAAGTTGCAGGGACCGTGTTGCACTTCGGGCGCCACGGTCCTGGACATTTTTTTCGAAATTTCAGGAGACTGTTGTGATTGCATTTAACAGCTTAAATCCAAAAAATTGGTTGATCTTACTGAAAATTGCTACCTCTAAATTCAAAATTTTCTCTCCTTCTCTAGTGCATGAGTTTTACAACAATAAGTCCTACTTCCACTATTCCTGTTAGACGAAGCCGTAGAATTAAGTCTTTCCGAGGTTTAACTACCGAGGAGATGGAACCTAATTTGAATAGCCTTTTTAACGAGGACATGGGTAATTCCTCTAATCCTCCTAATGATGAAGAAGCTCTCCATGAGGTTTCTGTAGAACAACTTTCGAAATTAGATAACCAATTTGACGATTTTCGACAATGGATGTCTCAAGAGTACCCTGATAGTCAAGCTCTTCCTTTAATTGAGGGTCTAAAACGTATGCTTCAAAGTGATAAGAATGGAATTGATATTTTGCGTGGTATTTCACACATTGTGAATTCAAATGTGATGCCTATGAAGAGTTGTGCTGAAAATTTGGGTTATACACAACCTCCTACACAAGTCAATCATTCTATTCCTTTGACGACTCCTATTGCTAGCATACCTACCTTTACATCAAACATAATGGCTACTTCTACACAAGACATTCCTCCTGTGATCGCCAGTCATGGGGGCAATCCTTCCTTTTCAATTAACCCTCTTCCTTCATTCAATCCCATTTCTTCATTCACTCCTTCAATGAGTGTCCCTATTACATCTCCACATATGAACATGACGCAAGGGGGCAATTCATTTAATCATTCTATTCCTCCTTGTAGTGTTCCTCCTGTCCAATCATCTCCTATGACTAATTATTATAAAGTCCCACCACCTTACTCTCTACCTTCTTTCAATAACATAACACCTCAATCTCAATCTAACACATCCAATATGAATTCTTCGACTGAAGCGACCATTAACAATCTAGCACAAACTGTCTCTTCTTTACAGCAACAAATTGCCTCTATGAATCAATCTAAGTTTAGTGTGCCCACATTTGATGTTGCGAGCCCACTTTCTCTTGACATTGTCCGAGCTATTCCTCCTAAACATGTTGAAATCTCGCATTTGGAACTTTATAATGGTAAAGGAGATCCTCTAACACATGTTAAGACTTTTCAAACAATTTGTACTGATTTTGCTTATGACCAAAGGTTGCTTGCAAAACTATTTACTAGAACATTAAGAGACAAAGCCCTACAATGGTATTGCTCGTTGCCTTCTTATTCTATTACTTCTTTCGAACAACTTGCAAATACTTTCATTCAACAATTTCAAAACAATATAAGTCCTAAAGTTACTTTGATTGATTTAATGCATTGTAAACAAGGTGTTAAAGAAAAAGTGACTGATTTCATTGGTAGATATAAGCATTTGTATGCTCAAATTTCTTTTCCAGTGCCTGATAATGATATTCAAAGAATCTTTATTTCTAATTTACAAAAAGATATTCGAGACAAACTTCTGTTTTCTGAGTTTACTTCTTTCCAGCAGTTGTGCACCACTCTTCACAATTATCAACTGACTGTGAGTCAAATGGAACAATCACATCCTATGGCTCCGAGTGATAAGGGTGATAGCAGTCAACAACCATTTGGGAAGTTTAAACCGAACAGAGATTCCATCAAATTCAATGAAAACATCATCAACAACAATGTGAATGCAGCATCAGGTGTGCCTCCTATTTCTAAATTTTTCAAGAAAGAAAGAAAGTATACTCCTTTGAATGAATCATTGCATAGTATTATGAATAAGTTATTGGAACAAAATGTGCTTACTCTTCCTCCTATAAGACAAATTGATCCTGCAAAGATTACTTCACCTTATTTTGATCATAAAGCTTTTTGTCATTTTCATCGTCAGTCTGGGCATGATACTGAAAAATGTTTTTCTTTAAAGGGCAAAATTCAAGATTTGATTGATAATAATACTATTTCTGTTTCTAGAGTGAATGATAAAGGCAACACATCTGTAGCTCCTCCTAATCAAAATCTTCAGATTTTCACTGATTCATTGCCTTCTCATACCTCTAATGCGATTGAGACTAATGATTCCTCTCTCTCATCTGATGGTCTTGTGTCTATGACTCCGAATGTGATTAACTTTGTAGAGCAGCAAGAAATCCCTGAAGAACCTTCCATCACATTTGATTCTAGCGAAACCATCAGGGCACCTGATGGTCCTTTATACATAGTTGTAAAAGTTAAGAATACACCTTGCCGTGGAGTGCTTATTGATCCTTCGTGCATGGTTAACGTTATTACTGAAGAATTTCTTTTTACTTTACAATTGAATCAAGTGATCTATGACAAAACAGATGTGATTGTGAAATTATTTGATGCATTTTCTTCTCCTGCAATTGGTTCTATTACATTGCCTATTGAAGTCCATAACAAATCTCTTGATGTGAACTTTGCTATTATTCCATCTTCCGAACAATTTCGTGTGAAGCTTGGCTATCCTTGGCTATCTTCCATGAAAGCTATTGCTTCTCCTATTTATAAGTGTTTGAAATTTCCCCACAATGGTGAAGTTGTTACTGTCAATCATAGTCTCTTTAAACCAGCTGAAAGAACCTCTAGTGTTCCTGTTGATTACTTTTGGCCTAAACAATTCCAATCTCTTCCTCCGCGAAGTGATCATCTTTTCAAATCTTATCAAAAGTGGAAAACAGATATGATCCTATCTCTAAGTGAACCCAGAACACCTAAACTTGACATTCCTATCATTCTTGAGAAGGAAGTTCTTCCTTTGAAAGATAAAACTAATGTCTTTCCTCAAGAAGATTCCCAACCCATTCCTATGGATGTGACTATGTCTATACCTAATAAATTTCCTAAGAGTAGACCTATACCTCCTCGTCATGATGGACTTGGTCTTCTCCCTAAACCGAAAATTCCTCCTTTGTATGGAGCAGTTCCTCCTCCTTCTTTTTATAGAGAGAAGAGACCTTCTTCTCCTATTATCCAGCCTAAGAGACCACAACCTAAACACCCAAGTGCTAAGGATGAGAACATTCCTCCTCCTCAGTCCTCGCAACTTCCTACTAAGACTAGACGAAATCGTTCTGCACATGAACGCCGACGAAAGTGTCATCTTAGAGCTCAGGCAGCTGCTTCTCAAACTTTGCAATCTCCAAAAACACCTTCAACAAGCATTATTCCATTTTCTCCTCAGCTGGACATTGAGCCTAAATCTCCTAAACATAAGATGCATGATGGTCTTGATCCTGTGCGAGTTAAAGATCCTATTTTTATAAATCTTGATGATGATATAGATGAAAATGTTACTCCTCTTGCTTCTGATAGTGAATATGAACTTGTTGATGTTGATAACCATTTATCTAACGAATTTTCTAAAGCACTTATCCTAGCTCCTAGACAAGAACAATGTGGCTCAGAACATGAACATAGCCCTTGTTTGGATCTTGTGATAGCTCCATCTGCTATGTTGGATGTTCCTCCTCTAGCGTGTTCCCTGCCTTCCCGAAACATTGATCAGCAAGATCGGGGGGTAGATGACATGCTAGACTAGTTACATTAGCATAGCAGATTCTCTCCCCCCTCTCTTTTGTTACTTCTTCTATGTGTACTCTCATTCTTCTATTTGTTGCCCTTAGTGTTGTCTACTTGAGGACGATGCAAAGCATTGAGATCTCTCGATCTCTCTCATGTTGACTCAAAAGACACATGTGTTCCCTTCTTCTAGGTGACCTTCCTTGATTAGGGAATGAAGAACAATTATGCATACATACATATGATATATATACATGAATTATCATACAGCATACTGACCCCGAGGAAAGCGAAGTCACCTCGTGCTTTGTGTTTTGTGTCTATTATCCTTGGGTTTATCTCACACTTGGGGGCTAAATCCTTGCGATAACATGCTCCTTCCTCATTTCTTATATGTATCACTACGTTAAAACAATCACCCCCGGTGAGGTGTGTGCGATCGCTTTAACGTAGGGGGGCATACATCCCGTTCATATCTTTTCAAGATACTTGAAAATTTCTTGGTAAATTTAGCCTTGCCTTGAAAATTTTTGATATCTTTCTTGCATGACTCATAGTGAGGGAGCCTTACTACTGACAGTCATGGTTCTCCCTCGTGATCTTCCCTTTTACTTTGTCAATCGAAGTCGTAAGATCCTTAGTCCACTAGGGGCTTGGTGTATCTTGCCTCCTTGACATGGTGAAAGTCTTTCAATGTTGTTTCCTTGTACTTTACCAGAAGTATGAGCACACATACTCCCGCTAAAGTGGGGGCTAAATGTAGCGTCCTAAAATTGCGACACTTGCAATTTCGACTGCATTTCGGTCTTCATGATGGCGACACAACATGCAACCTGAATGGAGACCCTGAAACTTGCTCACGACACTGAAAACTGCATTTTTCAAGCACCCTAGCCCAAACCTCCTTGCACCCTGCTGTCCCGGGAGGTGGGACCAGAGCGCCCAGCGCCCTGGTCCCTAGGTCCTATTTTGGGCCCGGTCTCCTAAGGGGCTCGGGTCTTTTTGTTTGCAATTTGGAAATTAACTTTCCCTGGTCGGCCTAAGGTCGGGAAAATCAGTCTATCAGCCCTAAATGACAAGTATATAAACTACATTTTCCTCTCTCATTTGGGTAGATGGAAAAAGCGTGGAAATTATACTCAAGCATTCAAGCATTCAAGCATTCTTTCAAGCAATTGATCATTTCAAGTCTCCATTCAAGGCTAAGTGTTGCATTCAAGACAAGGATTCAACCATTGAAGAGGAGATCACATACAACATATTACTACAACATACAACATACAACATACAACATCTAAACCTTCACACATAAGGATACAAACATCCTTAGAACAAGGTATTAGTACTTGTTTTATAGTCATTTACATTTACAGCTCTTGCTCATTTCTTGGTTAATTCCAAAACCGGGGTTTGACCTAAAGGCAAACCCCCAATCCCTAACCCCCCAATCGTCTTCGCTTTTCTGTGTGTAGGTTGCAGGTACGCGGTTGAAATTGAAGATCTGGAATCCTAGTGCAGAGACGAACAGATCCCCCTTCGTTTCGCGGATTTTTTAGAGGACCGTGGCGCCGGGCGCCATCGTCCCGACAACTTTTGCTCAAATTTGCAGGACAGCGCCGTATCGACATTTTACTGCTAATTCCAGGTCCGCAGCTTCATCCTATAACCCGAACTCAGTTTATAAGCGAATCTTTATGACTTTCTATGCATGCTTAGCTTAATTTCCCTAACAACATTTCTTTACAAAAGAGGGTAGCCTTGCTTTCCTAACCCTTGAAATTCATTTAGCATCCAACCTTACATTGTGTGGGATTGGATCTTATGAGTTTCAACCCCTCTTTTGAATGTAAAGTTTCTCCCCTAAGTGAAAAACCATCGAATCCTAGCGAACCTCCCTTCCCTCTCCTCGGAGTTGGAAGAGGGGAGAACAACTAGGGTTCGATCGCGTTTTTTCCGCTTTACACAACTATTCTTCTTATCTATTGTATTTTCTTGTTGTCATATACCAGAGCACCAAATCTTCAATCACATTCACAAATCTTTGCACATTTGCACATATACTTTTCTCACACTCATAACATCTATCAAAATGCTCAAATGAATCAGTCTTATATATCCACACTAACAAAATGAATCATTTACCATGTTGGCTTCCAAAAACTACATAACACGCAACATGAAACGTGTAACCAATGAGTCAGCTCAATTCATCCACAAATCCATATGCAGACCTAAACAAAATGATGAAAGGATTCACACAATTTTGCCCGATCTCCTCACACATGAAACCAATCACCAAAATCAACCCAAAGATTCTACAACACACATTACACCAAAATAGCTCTGTTCTAACTGAATTATCGGATACCAAACCTTCAATCTCGCCCACGAATCGACACCAGATATCAATATCGCAAGATAAGTTGCCTCAAATCTTGAATCATCTACCTTTATCATTGCAACCAAAATTACACAACCAAAATATTGTACACATGTTCTACCAGTTACTGTATTCCACCTTTCAGACTTATGTCTCGTGATCAATATGACTTCTGGCAAATCAAATCTATGTACACCGGGTATGATTTCTGAACTAGGTTGCCATCAATGACAACTCCTAAGAATAAATCATGCATCAATCTTCACTGGAACAATGTCTCTTGCCAACATCTCCATCTTCTTGTCCACCTCTTTGTTCTTCCACATGTGCATCATCCTAGGATTAGTTTCAAAATGCACTATCTTTGACTTTTCCTTTGGTTCTTCTTCACCTGAGTTAGTTCTAAATTCCTTGAAAATCACATCTCTAGAAAAGATCATTTTACGAGTTAGACAATTACAAAGCTTATAACCTTTTACATTCTCACCATATCCTACAAAGATGCATTTTTGAGCTTTTGGAATTAATTTAGATCATGTCTCTTGAGGCACATGAACAAAAGCCTCATAACCAAAGACCCTTAAATGTGATACTGGGGGCTTTTTACCCAACCGTATCTCATAAGGTGTTTTATCAACAAGAGCTTTACAAGGAGATCTATTAATTAAATAACAAGCAGTACCAACACCTTCTTCCCAAAAATATTTATCTAGCTTAGCACTAATTAATATTCTCCTAGCTCTTTTCATTAATGTATGGTTCATTCTTTCTACTACCCCATTTTTGGGGGGAGTGTAAGGTGTAGTCTTTTTCCTAATAATTCTTGCATGTTTGCAAAACTCATCAAATTTCTTAGAGCAATACTCACCCCCATTGTCATATCTCAATACTTTTATCTTATAATCTGATCGCTTCTCAACCAATGCCTTAAATTCCTTAAACTTAGTGAAAAATTCAAATTTTGAATGCATAAAATAAATCCAAGTATATATTAAGACATCATCAATGAAGGAATCATAACATCAAGATCTATCCAAAGAGTCAACATCCACTAGACCATATAAATCTGAATGAATAATCTCTAAAAGTCTCTTAGCTTTATTAACTCCTTTAGGAAATGGAGATCTATTTTATTTACCAAACACATAGTGCTCACAAAAATCACTCTTACTAATAGAATAATTAGAAACACCCTCAATTAGTTTCTTATCTAGAATGGCCTTTAGATCTTTTTGACCAATGGTACCCAATCTATGGTGCCACAACAGACATGCATTTTTAGTCCAGGTTACAAAAGCCAAATTGCAAAGAGTAGAAGCATGTAGCTTAAACAAAGTACCTGTCTGAGATCCTTAAAAAGAAATTACCGGACTTCCCTTTACCAACCTACAACCAAACTTATCAAATGTCACATGCATTCCAAAATCATTCAACTTGCAAACCGAAAGTAAAATTCTCACAAGATTTGGGACATGTAAAACATTATCAATGGAAATAATCCTCCCATCATTGAAACATGACTTTACCTTTCCTTTGCCAATAATCTTTACTGAGGTGTTATCAACAAGAAAAACTTCTCCATCATATCCTTTATACTCATAAAACCACTCCTTGTGAGGAGTCATATGGTAGGAAGCATCTGAAACAACAAGATAAGCATCATTACTAATTGAATTAGCTGAAATAAACAAAGCATCAAAATCACCATCGTTTGAGGACTTATACGTGGAAATATCAATGCCCTTTTTCTTGTTTCTACACTCCCTCACATGCACTCTTTTACCACAATTCTAACACTTTACTCTACTCTTTTTGGGGGTTTTAGAACATCCTTTTGAATTATCCTTATTTTTATCCCCTTGAGGCCCTTTCTCCTTAAGTCTCCCTCGACCATGCAAGGCATCTTGGGATCCAAAATTCATGGCCTTTCTCCTCATCTCTTCTAAAATAACTTTTGGAAGAAGTATGGGAATCACACTATTCATCTTAGGCTCTACATCACCACCATGTATGGCAACAATTAGATTTTCCCAAGAATTAGACAAAGAGAAATGTAGAAGAGTACATTTATCTTCATCTTCAATACTAACATCTATTGATGCAAGTTGACTTAAAATCAAATTAAAAGCATTCAAATGTTTAGCAATAGAATTACCATCCCTCATTTTCAAAGAATACAAATGTCTTTTTAGATAAAGCTTGTTAAATAAACTCTTAGTTTGATAGGTATCACCTATTTTCCTCCATAGCTTGTATGTGGTGTCTTATGTAGAAGCATTCAAGAGGAAAAGTTCAATGAGACAAAACTGAATGGTTCCTTGTGCCTTCTTGTTTAACCTTTTCCACTCATCATCTATCAAGGAATAACCCTCTGGCTTCTTTTCTTCTGAAATTGGCAACCATTAATATCTCTTCTAAGAGATCCTCAACTTCCACATCTCATAACCAGTGTCATTGAACTTATCAATATCTTGACAAGAGGTGGAGGTCATGGTAGACAACCTTTCTCAAATCTGCAAAAAAACTATAAAACAAAAGCTCCCATTGCAACAAAAAATCTTCAACACTTATAGAGAAAGGCATCCTCCCTCAACAAAACTATTAGCTCTGATACTAAATGTTATAAAACAAGGTGAAGAAATCTTGCAATATGAACTTTAAATGAATATTATTACAACGTAAGTTAAAGATAAATCCTTAACAAAGTGATTGCAGAATCAAAACAAGAAGAAAATAATAAACACACGAAACACTAGATTTACATGGAGAAAATCTTTCGGGAAAGAAATCCACCACAGATTGAGAGGCAATTATATACTAATCAAATGAATATTACAACAACAATACACTTCTCTTATAGACCTCTATAAAATTCGTTAGCACATCGTTATCCTGGAAACTGATTAAGACTGAATGAATAACTCTAGCTCAAGGCCCCAATTAATAGAGATTTGTGAGGATGAATACCATCATGGTATTACCAAACAATAGGCTACAAAACCACCTAGAAAAACTCACGTGTATCTCTTTGAAATGAGTCAAAAACTTTCAAAAATAGCCTCTTATAGATGCTCTTATAGTTGTCATAAGGTATTTCTCATGCATGGGCACTTGTGTAAAGATTCCATCATAAATATAAATAATAATTGTTTCTAACCACCTTAAAATAGAAGCTTCCAAAAGGTGTCACCTAGCTATTTTTTCCTTTTCTTCGAAGACAAATAGTAAAAGTAACTTCACCTTTACATGGTCTCTTCCACCACCATTGGTTAAATGATTTAACTTCTTATGGATAAATTATAAAACATATTAGGAAAATAATAAATTAAAAGATTTACAAGGTTGATGACACTTAAATCCTAAAAATATCACTATCAACATCATTAAAAACTTAACTAATAATAATAGAAACACTGCAACAACAATATGTTACATTTCATTAAGAAAATAATATTTTGTTATATAATTATCTAGAGCTAAGGAAAGTAAGAATAAAAAAGTGCAACAAAAAATATTAAAGGTTAGGTTAGTCATCAAATAAAAAGTACCATAAAGAAGAGAAAAAATCTAATTCCAAAATAAACTCGTCAATTTGACCAAGTAAAATAAGTCAAAGTGGAAAGATCTATCAATAAGGTTTTCAAAATCATATGCCATACAAAGAGAATTTTTTTGTTTAAGTGTGATTATCAGACATGACAATATTAATCTAAGATCAAATAATGTCTAGAAACAATTACTACAAATACTAGAGGTGATGTGTGGGAGTTAATTGATTTCCTCCTCAATATGATTAGGTCAAAACCAGCCTAATGGGGTGCTGAAATGAAAAAAATATAGTGTAGGATTGTATCCTTTATAATGCAATAAGAAGAATAATTTCTCTTGATCTCATTTCATAGTAAAAATAAATAAATAAAATTAAAAGGCTAAATCACACAATGTTAGAAAAAGAAAGGGTCAATCATAGGAATTCGGTTGGATCTAAGAAATAGCTATGAAAATGGTATTATAGAAAGTAAGTCTTGAATTATCATAATTAATATAATTACCATAAGAAGATTTGTAAATCAAAAGCTTAATAATTTATTTGGAGAGGCATTTTTTTAAAAGATCTTCCTTCAATGTACCTAAATGAGTCAATACAATCGAACTAAAGATTCCTCATATTTTAAATCAAGCACAACCAATATAATACAATAGAAAACATCAAGAGGAAACTTTTGTTGAAGTATATAATTGAATGTATGAATTGCTAACGACACGTGCTTTAGGATAATTAAGTATGATTAAGTAAATAAGTTATAATTAAAATTATTAGTATGTAAGTCATAATTTTAATGCGAATAAAAAAAAAAATTTAAATGATTAAGCTAATAGACCAGAATACTTGGGAGTTGGTAAAGAAATGATCTCTTGATTTTGGTATGATGTATATATGCCCTTTCACATTCTAATAGGTATATGTATGAGAGATGCAAATGTTTATCTTTCATATGGATCTTTCAATGGGATCTTGTTGTCTTAAATTGTGTTATTAAAATGAATTAAGTGGAAGTTTAAATGTGTACAATGGATTAGTATCGATTTATGAATATTTGGGTAGAATTATAATATTTTATGTGTGAACCTTATGTGGCTCTCCTATGTGTTTAAAAGAAAGGAAAGGGGTACGGCTAGTTCTTCCCCTATTCCAACATTGTAGATTAGGAATTTTAGTCTTTCTAATGAATGGTTAAGCATATGAACTATATTAGGATTCTAGTTTGAAAGGTTGTATATATATATATATATATATATATATATAAACCTTATAACATCTACAATTATATATGAGTTGAAAGGGTCTTTGATTTTACTTTTTCTAAATATTTTTTTGTGTATTAATGATGGACATACACATAAACCATACAAAAATTAAATATGTAATGATTTATTTGGGAGTAAATTTTAATATGCTTTTTGTGAAACTTTGCGTGGTAGGAAAACAGTTGTGAGGAATTTTTAAGTTTTTGAATCTAGAGAGACATGAACTTGTAGCGTTGTAAATTATATCGACATACAGTTTTGTCCTGACCTTGGTACTTCATCTTCTAGTGCCCAATGCCTATTTTGATGATACTCACACCACCTACAAACTTGCAAATTCATCACCTTCCCTAACTTCTCCTTGAATCTGAGTCCTGATTCTCAAGACCAAGGCATTGGGCACCTTGGTCTTCTTAATTGGGATCCAAATTTGGTCCTCACAATGATCACCTCAAGTGAGTGGGAAATTTGATCTCATGTCGACCTACTCTGAAAAATTTAATTAATATTTTAGTAGTCAAGTATAAAAGGAGGTCTGCCCCTCTCATTTGAAAATCTAATCCAACTCTATGATCTCAATTACACTCTAGCGAATTCAATTCAAGTGAGAAAGAAATCAGATATTCATCAAGCATTGGAGAAGAAGTGAAATCAAGATCAAGCATTCAAAATGATATCCATGGTCAAATTTCTATGAATACATTCTATAAGACATCATAAAACCTTTCCATGAGGATTCAAACAAGATTCATCAAGGTACACATTTCAATTACAAGCATATCATTTCAGATCTAACCATTCACTCAAAAGAAAAGCATCTTGTTGTAATTTTCATTTCTATTTTTATTTTAATTTAAAGGTTAATTCCTAAAATGGGGTTTTACCCAAGGAAAATCCCTATACACAACACCTTTCTCTCTTTCTATGTGTAGGGAATTGACTCAAGAGTTGTACTTGGAGATTCCAATAGAGTTGACAGTGACAAACAAGATCAACTTTCAATGAAGCAAAATTCAAAGGACCAAGGTGAATCTCTACTACCTAGTCTCAGAAAATCAGGCTGAACTTTTGGGTACTCTAAACATCTTATTTTGCCCAAATACTTGTTTGTGGCTCTGTTGAATATCTATAGTAATTAGTTTTCATCAATTTACTTCAAATTCTTAAATACTTGTCCTAAATTCAACTACACAATTTCAATTGCATTTTCAACTAAAACAAAATGGGAATAAGACTTCAATCAGCATTCAACCCTATTCCTAATAGAATTGAGGTTGGATTTATTTTAGTTATCTTCCTTCAAATATTTTGGTATGTGAAAATTGGGTGGTGTCCTAGTTTACAAAGCATAGCTTGTGAAATCCTAATTTTTATATTGATACATTTTGGTGAGTTCAACTTGTTTCATGCTAGTTTCTAATTTATTATCTCAAATCTGATTTGTATGCACTTTAACATTAATTTTTTCACTCATAAATTTAATGGTTAATTTCATAAGAACCCTAATTGTATTATTCTAGAATTGACTTGTGGGTAGCATGATTTTTCAGTTTTGTTTTCAAATCTAATTATTATGTCATGTTATGTTTAGATTTAAAGACATATAATATCCAATATCATAATTCACATTTTTTAATTTATTGGCTAATCAATCATTTTTACAAAGAATAGTATTTCTTAATCATAGTTTTTAATATCCATTTTTTCTCCTTTGTGCATGAGTTTTGTTACCTTAGTATTACATACAAGATTCTAGTGGGGAGAATTTGTAGATTTAAGGTTTCCCAAGGTTTATATACTAAGGATATGGAGCCTTAGTTGGATAACTTATTCCATGTGAATGTTGGTACTTGCCCTTATCTAAGAAATGGCATCACTTATCCCCATTCTCCTCATAATTCTCATGATGTGGATGAATCACTAACTAGGGTTACTATTGACCAGTTGAAGAAGATGTCATAATGAATTTGATAATCTTAAATAATGGATGGGTCAACAATACCCGAATAGTGAGGCAATCTCCTTGATTGAAGGATTGAAAAGAATGGTGCAACATGATAAGATAGGTGTGGCTTTGTTGTGCGGCCTTGCTCATATTGTTGATACTAATATTATGTCAACCAATTTTTTTGTTGAAGTCCTTAGCTATTATCAACCCATAGTCAAGTTAACCATTTCATTCCTATGCCTACATCCTTGCCTAGTGTTCCTATATTTACATCTTCTATCATGACTACTTCCACACAAAACGTTAATCATACACATGTTAGTCATCTCCTTTTGTGATTCTTCCATTTGTTTCACAATCGTCTCCCATACCAACATACAATAATGATCCCCCTCCTTATTCTCATCTCCACCTACTAACAACAATGTTACTCCTCCATCACAATCCAATATCTCTAATTCCAATCCATCAACTGAAGCAACTATCAATAACCTAGACCAAATGATTGCATCCTTACAACATCAATTGGACTCCATAAATTAATCCAAGCTCAAAGGTTCCACATTTGATGTAGCAAGCCCACTATCCAATGACATTGTCTAAGCGGTTCCTCCTAAACATATAGAAATTGCTCAATTGGAATTTGTGACCCCTTGACTCATGTGAAGACATTTTAAACTTTGTGTAGTGATTTTTCTCATGACCAAAGACTTATGGCTAAACTATTTACTAGAAACTTTAGAGGTGAATCTTTGCAATGGTATTGATCATGTCTCCTTATTCTATTACTTATTTTCAACAATTGGTTAATGCTTTGATTTAACAATTGGTTAATGCTTTCATTTAACAATTTCAAAATAGCATTGGTCCTAAGATTACTTTGACTAATTCGATTCATTGTAAGAAAGGAGTTAAAGAAAAGGTGACTAGTCTCATTGGTAGATATAAACATTTTCTTTCACAAATTTCTTATCCAATGCCTAATCACGATGTTCAAAGAATTTTTATTTCTATTTTATAGAAATATATTAGTGATAAGCTTCTATTTTTTGATTTTACTTTTTTTACACAATTGTGTGTAGTACATCATAATTATCACCTTCAAGTGAGTCAATTTGAATAATCCTCTTCAATGGCTCTAATTGATAAGAATGAGAGTTTTGAACAATCATTTATGAATTTCAAACCAAACAAAGATTTCATCAAGATAAATGACAGCATTAACATCAAGTGGAAACCACAACATCATGTGTGGCCCCATTATCCAAATAATTTAGAAAAGAATTAACTCATGTTTTTGAGTCTTTGCATAATATAATGTTGAGTTTGATGAATGTTAATGTGTTGCAAATTCCTCATATCGAACCAATTGACAATTCTAAACCATTTCCAACTTACCATGATCCTAAATCTTTTTTGTCAATATCATTGTCAACCTGGCCATGATACTGAGAAATGCTACTAGTTGATAAATAAGATCCAATACTTTATTGATAACAATACTATATTCATAGTTGGTGTCAATGACAAAGGGAATAAATTCATATCTCCTCCTAATCAAAACCTCCAAATATTTACCAATCTATCACCTTCTCATTCTATCGATGTTGTTGAATCTGAGCCTCTATTTTTTTCTCCTAATGACCTTGGCATAGAATATAATAATGTTGTGAACCTTTTTGACAAACCTACACCTCCAAAAGGTTTATGCATTACTTTATATCCTAGTGAGACTAGTGTTTCACTTGATGGCCCATTATATATCACTGTGAAGGCCAAAGACAAACTCTCACAAGGGGTGCTCATTGATCCAGTGTGTATGGTGAATGTAATTACTAAATAACATCTTTATATTAAATAATTGCATCAAGTAACATATGATAAATCTAATGTTATGATTAAGGTGCATGATGGTTTCTCTTTCCCTACTATTGGTTCTATTACTCTTCCTATTGAGGTTGTTACTAAGTGCTTAGATTTCACATTTCCTATTATTCATACATCAAATCAATTTTGTGTGAAGTTGGGATATCCTAATCTCTCTTCCATGAAAGCTATTCCTTCTACAATCCATAAATGTTTAAAATTATCTAATAATGACATTATTACAATGGTTAATCATAGCATTTACCAACCCACAGTGAAGCATGCAAATTTCACTCTTGATTACTTTTGGCCTAAACAACCTGAACCTCTTAAGCCTTGTAATGACACCCTTTTCTTATCAAAAATGGAAAAATGAGATGGTCTTGAGTAAACCTAGAAACCCTACATCCATGGATATTCCTTCTCATAGTGGACTTGGTATTCTTCCTACTCTTTCTATTCCTCATATATATGCCTCAGTCCCACCTCTTACATCCTACAAGGCAAAGAACTTGGCATCAAGAATCTCTCAACTTATCAAGGTTTCTTCAATTTCTCCCCTTGTAAGGGAAGAAAAGAAGCCTATGTCCATCGATCCTCAACCTTTGGAAGTCTTGACTAAAACTAAAAGGAATCTTTTTTTGAGAGAACTCCGATGAAGACATCATGCTAAGGCCCGCAAGCTTGATTCCCAAACCATTCCTCCCTGAAGACACCAAATTTTGACTTGGTCTCATTTGTCTAGCCTTCACTTAACCCTAGGGAAAAAGTTCAACTCAAATCACCTAAATTAAAAATGCTTAACAAAAATGATGGTTCAACTTCTTTTTGTGTTAAACATCCTCTTTTTATTAATATAGATGATGATATGTATGATGATAATGTTGTTCATGCTAACAATGTTGTTTCTAGTGATTTTGATGATATGTATGAGCTTGTTGAAATTAATCATGAGTCATCTTCATTTTTTTTCAAAAGCATTAACTCTAGATCCTAGTGATAAACAAAGTGACTCATCCTTAGAACATGGTCCTCATTTGGAACTTTCAGTAACTCCATCTATTGTGATCGAAGTGGCTCCTCTTGCATCCTGTCCACCATCCCTAGATGATGTGAAGTAAGATTGGGAAGCAGGTGATTTGCTTGACTAGCTTCATTCATGTTGTAGATTCTCTTTTATGTGTTTTCTTGTTTGTAATCTGCTTCCCCGTGAAGTTTTTCTTGACATGTTTTTGTGTTATGTTAGGTTCTCTTTAAATGACCCTTGTAACTCTATTGGTGCAAGGTAATAAAGAGGTCAAATTTGTCATCACATTCTTCTATTTGTATCTCAATTCTTTTAGATATGTTGTATCTATGTTATGTTGTACATGTGCTCTTGTTCATAAATGTGCCTAAAGTTGTCTACTTGAGGATGATGCAAAGTATTGAGATCTCTTTTGGTATCTTCCATGTTGACTCAAAAAGACATTTGTTTGTTATCTCTTGTGCTCTTCTTCCATTGTGTTCATTGTTTTCATAGTTCCACTACCATTGGGGGATGAGGTCGATTTAATACAAATACTCTTGATATACATTATTTATCATAAGAGCATACTGACCCCATAGTTAGTGGATCCCTTATGTGCTTTTTCCTATATGTTTTGTGACCATTATCCTTTGATTCGTCCTCTTTTGAGGGCATCTCATTATGGTAACATGTTTGTCTTTTGGATGCATGCTACCTTAAATAAATTTCTCTCAATAAGGCATATGCAATTTCTTTAACATGGAGGCATACACTCTGCTCAATGTTACACTTTATTAAAACATCATGACATGTTTTTGATACTCAAGTTACTTTGCAAACTGAGCCTTTTGCTTCATAATTTGGTATTTTTCTTTTTCATGATTCATAGTAAGAAAATATTACTAGGCTAGTACAGTCATCCTCTCTCTCTCTCTCTCTCTCTCTCTCTCTCTCTCTCTCTCTCTCTCTCTCTCTCTCTCTCTCTCTCTCTCTCTCTCTCTCTCTCTCTCTCATGTTGTCCCTTTTATCTTGATATTAAAGTAGTAATATCCTAAAGTCCCTTGGGGATTGGTGTGTCTTGTCTCTTTGATATTTTTGTGAAATTTTTTCAATGCGACTTTGTACTTTACTATGAGTGTGTTTAGTCTCATACTCATGCTAAAGTGGGGGCTAAATGTAGTGTTATAAATTGTATCCACATACAATTTCATCATCACCTATACCTCACCTTGAAACTTTGTCTTTAGATGTCTAATGCATGTTTTTATTTTTCTCACACCACCTACAAACTTGCAAATTTATCACCTGTAATGCCTTCTTGCCAAACTTGAGTCTTGATTCTTAGGACCAGGGCATTGGGCATCCTAGTCCTCTTAATCAAGACCCAAATTTGTTCCTCACAATGGTCACCTCAAGTGAGTGGGAAATTTGATCTTGTGTTGGCCTACTCTAGAAATTCAATTAATTTTCTAACATTAAAGTATAAAAGGAGGTCTACCCTCATCATTTGAAAACCTAATTCAACTCTATAATATCAATTACACTCTAGCGAATTCAATTCAAGTGAGCAAGCAATTAGACATTCATCAAGCATTGGAGAAAAAGTGAATTCAAGAAAAAATTCATGATGGTATCCATGATCAAGTTTCTATGAAGGCATTCTACAAGATATCCTAAAACCCTTGCATGAGGATCCAAAAAAGATTCACCAAGGTATAGATTTCAATTACAAGCATTTCATTTCAGATTTGACCTTTCCCTCAAAAGGAAAGCATCTTGTTGTAATTTCCTTTCCAATTTCAATTTTATTTCTTGTCCTAAATTATAAAGTATAAGACTTCAATTAGCATTCAAACCTCTTCCTCATAGAATTGATTTTTTATCTATTGTATTTATCCTTGTTTTAATGTAATGAATGAGAGAGTTAGGTCATTTCCTCATTCACAAAGCATAAATTGTGAAACCCTAATTTTCCTACCATTACAGAATCCTACAAAAATTAAATAGGTAATGATTTATTTAGGTGTAAATTTTAATATGCTCCTTGTGAAACTTAGTGTCATAGGAAGCTAGTTGTGAGGTATTTTTGAGTTTTTGGATCTAGAGACACATGAGCTCCTCATTAAGAGGAATTTTCACTTTAAGGAGAGCCCTCTTATCTTGACCTCTAATCCTCATCCTTTCTTAACAATGGACTAAGATGGCAATGACTTAGATGATTCTACCTTACCTCTAACTCATAGGATATCACCTTTGTATTGTTCACATTCTGAGGTCAAGGATCCTCATCCTACATCCCCATTTTCTTGAAGGCTTTGGTACACTCAACAAACTCTACAATCAACAGAAACAATTGTTGGGGATCCTTTAGACACTTGTAGGAATTGGTCACATCATCAACGTCTTCCACATGTCTATATTTCCTCTACTTTGCATCCACAATCATTTAAGGCAATATCAAGAATTCATGAGTGGGATTCAATAAAGGAGAAAGAGTATAGTTCCTTAATGAGAAACCACATGTGGGATATAGTCCCTCTTCCTAAAGGAATAAAAATGGTTTGATGCAAGTGGATTTATTAGACCAAATATGCAGTAGATGAAATTGTGGACAAGTTCAAAGCATTGCTTGTGGCTAAATCTTTCTCTAAGGTTTCTAGTGTTGATTATTGTTGTCATTTTTATGACATAGATTCAACCCCCTTGTGCAAGGTCCCACACTTTGGGGTTGTTTCCATGTTTCACAAGGTTGCTAAGTTGATAGCTCAACAAGGGTGCAAACTTTTATGACAACAATTGTGTAGAGACATTTTCCCCCATTGCTAAGATGAACTCCACTGTCTTGACTCCATCCATTGTTGCTACTCATGGGTGGGTTATACATTAGATGGATGTGAAGAGTGCATTTCTTTATGGGGATCTTCAAGAGGATTTTTATATGGTACAACCACAAGAGTTTTTTTGGGACTTTTTTACTTTTCAATTTGAGGAAGTCTATCTATGGCCTCAAGTAGGTGTCAAGGGCATGGTATGTCAAGATGGACTCCTTTCTTCTCTTAGTAGGATCTTGTAGATGCCACTTGAGTATGAATGCCTATTTTTTTCAATGGTTTGACTCTCATTTGATTCTTTTTCTTTATATTAATGACTTAATCATTAGAAGGAATTCATCATCCATCATTGGCAGAGTCAAATATTCTTTGCATGACAATTTTTTTATCGCTAAATTGGGCCCTTTGTAGAACTTTCTTGAGAATGAGATTGCATAATCTTCATTTAGGATTACTCTTTCTTAACCAAAGTATTCTCTTGATCTTCTGCTTGATTCCACATGGCTAGTTATAAGACTACACTAACTCCCTTTTTGTATGGATTTAAGCTTGAGGCCAAGTGTTCTACTCCACTAATTGATGCCACTTTGTATTGTCATCTTGTTGGGAGCCTCATCTATCCAACCTACACTAACCTAATATTTATTTTGAAATTGGCATGATTTCATTCTTTATGCACGAACCATGTGAGTTTCACTAGAAAGCTGACAATATATCTTGCATTATATTTAGGGAACTCATCACTATGTGATTTAATATGCAAAACTTTCTTAGATAAATAGACTTTGATTGGGTTGGCGATCTTGATGATTGTAAGTCATCATTTAGCTACAACTTTCATCTTTTTTCATGCCCCATTTTTTGGTAGAGTAAGAAGTAACATACTATTGTTCTTTCTTCAATTAAGGATGGGTATCAAGGAGTTGTTACACCACTAAAGATATTTGGCTTTAGAATATTTTGATTGAGTTTGGCTTTGTAATTCACTAACCAACTATCCTCCTTTGTGATGATCAAAGTTCCATCTATATCTCGAAGAATTGGTTTCAACATCAATGAACTAAACACATCAATATTAATATGCACTACCTCAAGGAACCAATACATGGGCAATTCATTGGTTTACATTGTTTTCCTACACTAGAGAAAGTTGTAGATATCTTCACCAAACCCTTCAGTAATAGTAAGTGTCATAATTTGTGAGCTCTCTTGGGGGTGCAAGATATTTCTTTAGGGTGGTCACTTGATCTTCTCTTTTCATTCTCTTATGGGGGTGCACTTTTCCCTCGCATGCTTGGTTTTTTCTTCTCATCTTCTAAAGAGCATTTTTTCTTGTTTTTTCTCTCTATTGAGGAGTTTTGTCCCACTATATTTTCTCCTTTTCTTTGTATGTGAGGGATTGTATTTGTACATGGGTGTCTAATCAAGCCTAATAGCCAAGATCCATATTTGCATCTTTGCAGGTTTTTTCCCTAACTAGTTCTACTATTAGGTCCCTATCACATCTTATCACTTAAGATTACTTAGGATACACATAGGACACTATGATGCAGAGCCCTCCTTGTATCTTGTCAAACACTCCAAGATGTATGACACTGACCCCCCAACACACCAATAGGATCCTACAAAGCAAGGCTCTACAATCTTAGTTCCAACTTCTCATTTCACTCCAAGGTTCATACTACTCAAATTGGGTAACTTGCTCCATTATGCATCATGAAGCCTCCTAAGGTTCCTGACCTTCACAACACCTATTTTGGATCATAAGATACTCACATGGACTAGACCAAACACTAGTTTCAAGGATTCAACCCAATTCCCTATGAAACCTTCACAATTAGGCCTATTTGCTTGTAGCCCTTGGAGACGGGTAATGGGACCTTAAGTCCAAACTTTTCCAAAAACTCTAGAAAATAAATAATAGATTCAGATACCCTTTATGGTCTTACACAATCCTCCAAAAGGAGAGTTCAAGTTCTGACAAGGAAAGGTCTAAACCCAGTGATGACCGTCTTGAAGGGCTAATTAGGCCTCCATTTGTGAAGCAGCTATATCGGAATGGACACAAATTACAGCCAAAACCCCATGGGAATGTGGGGAACCATAAACAATTATAGATTCCATGGTTACATGCCTAGAATCATTGACAATTGTCTTCTAGGGTAATTATTGCAGTCTAAGGGCTAGGTAGCCACATAGAGATGTCTACCTAGGGACTAGTCAAACACACATCTCCCTTGATCCTCCTAAAAAAATCCTTTGGAATCATATAATAAATAGGCCAAAATTGCATCCCATCCACTTCCATGAGTTTTAGATGAACAGGTTGCAAGTTATGGCCATGGGAAGGCAAAACCCTAGTTTTCCGGGTACCTACAACAAAACTTAGATATCTGGAGAAAAAAAAATGATAAAGACCTCAAATCAAGACTAAAACCTCAAATAAAGACCAAAACATTGGTAACTCACTGAAATAACAACATTGGGGATTGTTCCCAAATTTTACAACTCTGTACCCCGTGCCAAAACCTCACAGTTTGCAAGAAAAACTCAAAATTTCTTATTGTTTGCAATCATAGATACTTTCTTCGTTTAGTCTCTCCTTAGGAATTGTGTCCTAAAGGTGTTTATACCCCTCTACAACTACTCCCAACTGAAAAAAAGAGGTTAGATCCATTGGAGGAGTTAAACTGACAAGAATTCAAAAAGTTGCTCATGACAACTTTTGACAAAGTTGTCAAAAATGTCATTTCTTGCACCTAAATGACTTGGGTCAAGACTAACACCTCTAAACATCCTAGAATAACATAAAACAACTAAAACCACTAGGACAAACCTATCCTAAGCATACTTAGTCCCCTTTTTTCCAAGAGTCCTAATTGGCTTATCAAGATGCCAAAATAGGAGTTTGGTTCACAAGATGGGGTCTTTTATTACAAACACAAAATGTATGATTGAAAACACAAGGAAAACATCCTAAGACATGTTTAAGGTCTTATCCTTCCTCCTCTCATCTTGAATGATCATGTTGAAGGGGTGCCCTTGCACCACACTATCATTTTATGTCTCATATCATAAGATTAAGACACTAGTCATAATCTTATTTTTCTTATGTCACACCTTGGCCTATATAACCAATGGTCTCTCATACATTGTACATATATCTATTTTCATTTTGTGATAGGAATATACTTTATTCTTATCATATTGATTTTTTGAGTATTTTGTGCTTTTCACTAGGCCTCTAGATCTTGGGTCATTATCTCCATAGCCAAATATTACAAAATGTAATAAGCACTATAATTTTTTCATATCCTCGTGTCTTCTATATGAATAAAAAATTAAGTTCTCAACAACAAATAAGAGTCTAGGTTTATACTCATTAGTTAAATATTAAATATTAAACCTTTGGGGAATTTGTCATTACAACTACTTATAGCATTTGTTTAAAAGTTCCAAAGGCCCTTCTAACATTTTCTCTAAAACATTTTCTTAAATAATTAGCCTTCATTGTGAATGGTTCTATATTTATACATGCATGTTTACTAGGTTAATTGTAACAGAAATATCTATTTGTTGGACATTGTTGTTGCTAGGATATGTTGTTGTCATTGATGTCAACATACTTTTGTGTTTTGGTATTGAAGAAAATTGCTTTGGTGATCTGGTGATTGTAGTGAGTTGACCTGATTGGGATACTAGAATACTTCATTTATCATTGGTTTCAATAATCCTAAAGTCTTCTTGATCATATCATTTGATCCAGTTTAAGGTTTGGTCTTTCTATTAAGTGGTTGGCTGAGTTTAGTTTTTTATCCGGTGAGCTCTGGTATGATCATATCTTGTGTTGTGGATTTGCAAGAATGTTTTGGATGTTCATGTGTATCTTCATTTTATATGGTTCATGATTTGGATCCCAGAAGCTATCTTTCTTATTCAAATTGTTGTTGTTGAGTGTTCTTGAACGTTAGCGTGTTGATAGATGAAGATCTACATACATGGTGTTGGTGCAGCTATTGTGGATAGTTCTAACATGCTTGTTGGTGTTTCCTAATCATGTCCTATTTGTCTTGGTGGTTCGCATTGTTTATTGTGTGATTTATTGATGATCTTCATGGTCCGGTGATATTCTTCATGTTATGTGGTATTTTGGTGGTGTAACGTGTTGCGGTTGATCTTGGCGAGATTTCCAGTGATAATGCATGTTTGGGAAGTTGATTTAGGTCCATACTATGTTGTCTAAGGCATTGTATTGGTCTATTGGTTGATTTATGTATCGTGTGATGTAATTTTGTAATTAGGTGATATGGGTTTGGCCGACCTTGTAGTCAAGGTTAATTATCTATATAAATGGGTATAATATTCATGTGTTTTGGGTCATAGGTGTTGAGTCTGCATTGTCAGAGAGTGGTGTATGTGTTAACAAGTGAATTCATCTTTTAGTGTGGTGTATTGAGCAGAGATTGGTGAAGAGAAGACATTTGAGTTTGATGGGAACTATCATCAAGCATTAGCATATGCTATTTTTGTAGTTCATTCTTTTCGGATTGTAATCTGAATCTTTTTGTAAGGTAGTGAACCTTCCTTGAGGGTTGGAACCTTCTGGGTCATTTTAATTTGAGCAGTGAGCTCTAAGCAGTGTCCCTGAATGCATGTGCATTTCCCATTGTAATATTTACACATACTACGGTAGAGTATCATCTCATTGTGGGTAGGTTCCCGTCGTGGTTTTTCCCTTAACCGGGTTTTCTACGTCAAAAATATTGGTGTTATGTGTGTTGTTGTTGTTGTTATCTTTCTTTTTGCTGCAATTTATCAGATCTGAGATTGTGTTAACTTTTGGATTGTTGAGAGGATGTTGATGCCAACACAATGATTATAATGCCCACTCTAGATATCGATTAGATTGAGCTATGGAAATTTTTCTTGTATAATATTACATGAGTAATGAGCTACAAAAATTTTCTTTTCTTCTTACATTAGCATTGCATTATATTATTGGAACATAGAGTTCCATAAAATTGATCACTATTATTCATTTACCTTTGTGAAGCCTTGATAGGGTCTTTGTACTTCGAAGACTAATAGGTCAATCTCAAGAGGTGGACAAGGTTGTTAGGTGTTCGATTGTGAATCTTGCATTCATGAATTTATAAGTGATATCTTGCAATAGTTTGGTACAAAAGAAAAATGTAACCTTGTTCTGGGGTTTAGAATCCTCGTGATATTCCATTTTAATAGGATTGCACATTAATTGCTGTGGCAAGTTTATATAGAGTTTCATAGTTTTGACAATGTTCTTATAGTGTTATAAATATGTGAGAATTAAGAACCTCCCCTCCTCCAATGACTAGATATGAGATCTCTTATTATAGTTAGAATGAAATTATATCCATTCCTAGACTATTAAACTTTGTGAATGGTAGTATGAAGTAATACTATCATTGTTATCATTTGAATCCATTCAAGAGGAAAGGGGTGTAAGTTTATGGTGCAAAGTGTAAAGCCTTTGATTTTCTAAAAGAGATATGTAGGCAATGCCCTTTCAAATGATCTCTTGAGGAATATGTCTTTGTGATATAGAGTGTTGTTATTACCATGTTTGGCAAGGTTACAAAGCTAGATCTTCTAAATTAGAATAAACTAGTATGTTATGGAAATACTTATCAGTACAACCTCAAGTGAACAATCCAATAAGTTTCTTGGTTAATTAAGATTATATTAAGATGAAAAGAAAATGATAGTTAAAAAAATAATCTTAACCAAATATAGTTATTACAGAAGTTAGCTCAAGCATCTACACCTAGAGAACCATATATTTCATTAATATGTCCAAGCTATCTAATATGAGATCAAATTCAAAATTTGATGTTCTTGTAGGTCAAGGGAGGCACCACCATCAAATGATATGAGGTCAAATGGTAAAAGCATCAAGACTTCCAAATTGGAATCTCAAGTTCATCAATCCCAAAGAGATGATGAATCATTTGTCTGAATATAATATATCCAACATATTATCTATGGTATACCATTGGGAAAACTTACCAAATAGGTATAAGCCCCAAACTAGCTCACAAGTAGAATTTATGAAAAAATTAAGAAGTAAATCTTGGAGATTTTATCATTTGAAGTTTCCCTACATTTGCATCTCCAAACAAAACTACAGTCTTCTAGATTCCCCTGCTAGTTTGCTTGGCCATCCATAAATCCATTATAGTCACAACATTTCAATGTAAGAGTTCAACAAACATGATAGCATATTGTGATAATATACAGCTATGCAACATAACAAAGCCAAAATCTCTATTGTAATCTTTCTACCACTTGGCATATAGAACATATCCTACTTTTATAGTTTGAATTGTGTAGTTTGTCCAAATAAGAAAACTTGATTTAACATCAAGTAGCCAATTACAATGCATTTAGAAACCACTCCTACATCTTTCAAGATTGCTTGGAATCCTATCTTCATAAGTTTTTAATCCTCACACTCTTACAATTATTGAAGGAAAAGGGCAATTTTGCAATAGTCTTCTTGTACAAGGTTGACCCATAACAAAGAAGGGATTTATCATAGTACCACTTCCATCCTTTCCATGTAGACTCATGTTCATCCAAATACATTGCAAATAAATTGATGATGGGAAGTTCTTTTTAGAGTTCTAGTAGGATGGTAGGCCAAAAAAAGTTCAATGTAGCTTCTAGGGTCACAAGCTAAACAGATTTTAGTTTGGCACATGAAATCCCCTTTGTAGAAACTCGTAAGATGTTTTCTTCTATTTACCTTACATATTATTAAAATTTATTTGGGTTTAAAACAACCAATAAGTCTCAAGGTAAATCAAGAACTTATGGGGCTCTTATAGTGTTAGTGTAATGTCTCTCATAGGGATCCACCTGAAATTTTACCAAAAAATAAAATTCAAATTCGTCTCAAGGACACAATTCAATTGCAAACTTTATAATGTACAACATTGTTAGTCATAGCACTAAATTTTCAACATTAAATATATATGTAGTAAACTCAATTCATTATCAATAAATTTTCTTTGATATTCATGTTAGGAATTTGAGGGTAGTGTATGCAAACCATAGCTCAAGCAGAGATTCCCTTGTACTTCAAGAGAATGGGTAGGGCTTAGTCCATCCATTATGGGTCGATGTACTTAAGGGGAAACCTCAAGCCCAAGGGAAATCATTTGCCCCTTGACTTATAATATCCATTGCAGGTTGGTGTACTCGAAGAATTCCCAAGCCTAAGGGCACTCATTTGCCCCTTGACCCATGGTGTATGGAAAGATCATAAACTGACTCCATCCCTCAAGCCACCTTGGAGATATCACACCCTCTTTTACTAATCCCAAGAGCACTCATTCAACTCCCAACCCATGAGTGTCACATCTCAAGGTGGCATGCTTGATCAGGCACATGAGAATTACCTTCCTCAACAAGCCCAAGAGAACTCATTTGCCTCTCGCCCCACGATCCTTCAACCGAGGGTGGCAAACTTCCCACAAGGTAGGACAACCCTCTCATTGCTTATGACTTGAAAGGCTGAAAACAACTTCCTATTTGCAACTCATTCCATTTGGATTCCAAATAAACTATTTCAAGGAGACTATAATTAATTTATAGTTATAAAGATTACATAATATAATCATTTTTACTTATAAATCACAATATACATATTTTATATTATACACCTACTGCCAATGATTAATTATTAATATTCAAGCTAGCATAATTGATATATTCTATTAGTCTCTTAGGTTTCTCTACTTATTTCTTATGTTGATATCCTTATCTACTTTTATTCTCAATTAGATTTGATTCTATTTGATGTATTTTCTTGGAGGAATGGTTCCTCTTTTTATATTTTTCATTTAAATAGGGTTATGTCTCTTCACCACATCCCTTTTCCCTTGGCAAGAGTTGTGTTTGAGTTGTGTCTCTTTAGACACAACTCTTGCCAAGGGAAAAGGGATGTGGTGAAGAGACACAAGTTTGCAAGGCTTGTTATCTTAAGACAAGTTTATCTTTAGAGATAAGGAGCATGGCCATTCTTGTAATGACATTAATCATATTTGTAAGAAATTTCTTTAAATGGTCCTATATTAGCATAATGTCATAGGTATCTCTATGAGTCAAAGTAAGGGCAATTTTTACATGTGTTAAGATGAGGATTAGATGCATGACACATATCTATGCTAGGTGGATAATCTTGATTGAAACTTCTCATTATATGGGGTAAGTTTGATTAAGTTTTTCTTTTTTATATTTGGTCCTCTTTGATTTCTAAGAGAGTTTACCCTTTCAAGAGCTAGATTCCAAGTTGACATCTTTCAAATTTTAGTATTGAGATAAGTCTTATTGATTGGATAGAGTTTTCCTAGGACATGAGTAAATTTAATCAATTTAGAGATAGTTTTAACTACTAATTTTATTTGAATTGTAAGCATATATGTTCCAATGGATTTTTACAAGATCGAAGTGATGTAGGGTTGGTTTCCCATTAGATCATAGTTATCCCAAAAAAATAAATAGTTAGAAGATATCCTTATAACATATTTGTAGATGGGCAACTATTATTGGATATTGCCCCTAATAATGGGAAGGTATTGATTTTGGTTGCACCATTAATGTTAGCTTTGTTCTAAATAATCTTGTGAATGTATTGGGGAATAATGCTTTCAATGTATTCAAAAACTTAGTAGCTAAGGTTTGTAGAAAATAGGGAGAATCAATGGGGTTTCCTTAAACGAATTCCAACCTCTAAATTGAATGATTCCAATTTCAATTTTTCATGTATCTACTCTCTGATTTGTTCATCAATCAATGATATTCTTGGCTCAAATGGTTGACTTGTGTAAGGCGAGGGAATATAAATAAAATGTGAAGACTAAGAGTCAATGGACATTTCCCCACAATTAGGACACACCAACTCTTCCTAACTAATTATGTTGGAACCTTAGATCCTTATTTACTTTAATTTTAGGAATATGGATCATGGAATATGCCTAGCTTAAGTTACTTGTCATATTTGGTATAATTTATCATATCAAATATTAACACTACCACATAGAGATCTTAGAAAGAAAGGTAAATTACAATCTCGTCAGAAAATAATTTCTAAGGAAAAGTGTTAATGAATTCCATAGGCTTTTGCACCTTCATCAAGTATGTCAAAAATCCCTCTTTTGGAGGAAGTCTTGGCAAAATGTCAAACCTTCAAATATTTATCAAGTATAATAGATTTTTCGGTCCATTCTACTTGTCCGTGTTTAAGAATTCTCTCTATTCTTTGAATGATACTACCCTTTGGGCTTCATTGGATAAGCCTTGTAAGATTATGTTGGAAGCAAAGATCCATCTTTTGGAAATCTTGATAGTATCTTCTCAAAGACTGTGACCATTGCATGTCCAACACTAGCTCGTTATCATCCATGTTCACCATATAGAAGTCTTCCTTGATTTGATGTCTTCCCAATATGATTTTCAATTGTGGAATATTTTGTGTGCATTGGGTTATGAACCCATCTGCCAAGACCACTTTAAAGCCCTCAAAATTGTTTGCTTCCAAATTCATTCTTGTAACTAATCCTTCGTCAATAAAATTGTGTTGTCTCACTATCCTCAAGGATGGTCACCTTTTGTCCCCTTACAACATTACGAATTCAAAAGGGTAGGTACTTGGATACTTTTGAGATTTCAGCTAACACTCCATAATCTTCCTCATCAAACCTTATTCTTTTAATTGGGTTTTCCCTTTCTTTCTTCAATACTTCTTCATTGAATAATGCCTCTATGTTGCATACTTGGCCTCTTTTCGTACACTTATGTCCTGGCTCCCATTTTTCTCTACAAAAGAAACATATACCCTTTTTTGGATAATCCACCCTTTCTTCCCAAATGGGGCATGTTTGATAGGTTGGTGCCTTTTGTTGCTAGTTCCCTTTGGAGGGTGTTTGGTTTTGTGGTTTTGAAAATATTTCTGGAGTAACTTCTATCCCTTGTTTATGTGGTCTCAAATTGTAGGGCCTTTTGTATTGCATCTTGGAGGGATGTAGGATCAAGGGCACTTACTAGGCCATAAATAGATTCAAATGGTCCCTTTTTGAATAGGTAAGTTAATCTTCTTTCTATAATCTTGGGGACCATGACCAAAATCCTTTGGAATTCCACCACATAGTCTTCTATAGACACTTGTCTTAATTGAGTCAATTCTTTAAAATATCTCTTAGAGTGCTTTTGGTCAAATCTTTCAGTGAATCGTTTGGTGAATTCATCATAGGTGGTTATATTTTGGTGGCCTTGAGTGGCAATAGTATGATGCCACCAATCACATGCAACTCCTAAGTGTAGGACAACAAATTTGATGGCATCTTCTTTAGTCATTGGGCTAAGGGAAAAGTAAGTATCTAACTTTTGGACCCATGAGTAAGCAGTGATTTTTCTCAACCTATCAAAGTTTGAGAGAGTCATCTTACTTACTCTATGGCATAAATATCAGTTGTTCTTACCCCTCTCTCTCTCCTAGGGGTGCAAGCATCACAAAAGTCCTTAAAGGGGATATTTCTTCTAATTTATAGATCCAAATTCGAATATGCTACGACTTAATCATTAGGCATGTTTAGTTAGGTTAACTTCTTCTTCTCTAAGTAAGAATGTTGGTCTAGTTAGCCTAGGTGTTAATCTTGGGGGTGTCCTATGGTAATTTTTTAAGTGGTTAGAAGTTACATCCCTTTCATTATTTTGGTTGGGTCTAATAGTAGTAATTGTGTTGTTCATATTTTGAAGGGTTTGTAAGAGTAATTGGGTTGTCTTCTCATTTTGCTCCATGAAAGCTTGAGTTGCTCTTTCGTTGTGTTCCATGAAAGCCCTCAACTCATCTCCCAATCGTTCACCCATTGTATTATTTTGAGTAAAGTTATTGCTTGGTGCAAATTTCCTTATTTCTCTCTCTAATGCTCTTTGAGTTCTCTAGTATGATTGCATCAACTACTTTACTTGATTCTTAGGTTCCCAAGATCAAGGCTCTGATACCACTATAATGTCCCTCCTAGGGTTCCACCTACAATTTTACTAGAAAATACAATTCAAATTCAAGTCTCGAGGACATAATTCAATTGCAAAATTTTTTATGTACAACATTGTTAGCCATAACACTAATTTTTCAACATAATATATATGTAGTAAACTCAATTCATTATCAAGCAATTTCCTTCGATAGTCATGTTAGGAATTCAAGGGGAATGTATGCAAACCACAATCAAGAGGAATTCTACAACACGAGCATGGGTAGGGCTTAGTCCATCTATTGTGGGTTGGTGTACTTGAAGAGAAACCTCAAGCCCAAGGGCACTCAATCACCCCTTGGCCCACTACATATGGTAAGATCATAAGCCAACTCCATCCCTCAAGCCACCTTGGAGATTTGACACCCTCCTTGATCAAGCCTAGGAGCACTAATTTGCCTCAACCCATGAGCATCACATCTCAAGGTTGTGTGCTTGATAAGATGCATGAGGATTGTCTTCCTCAACAAGCTTGAGAGCACTCATTCACCCCTCGGCCCACAAGCCTTCAACTCAAGATGGTGTGCTTGCTGCAAGGTAGGACAACTCTCTCACTACTTGTGAGTTGAAAGGCTGAAAACGTCTTTCTATTTGCAACCCATTCCATTTGCATTCCAAATAAACTATTTCAATGAGACTATAATTAATTTATAGTTATAAACATTACACGATATAATCATTATTTATTCATAAATCACAATATAGATCTTTTATATTATACACCTACTTGGAGTAATTAATTAGCCTAATTCAAGCTGGAATAATGGATATATTCTCTTAAATTTCTCTACTTTACTTATTTGTAATGTTGATCTCCTTATCTCCTGCTTCTGTTTTATTCTCAATCAAATCTGATTCTATTTGATGCCTTTTCTTGGAGGAATGGTTCTTCTTTTCATATCTTTTTGGATAGGGTTATGTCTCTTCACCATGGCCCCTCACCATAATTCCAATAGCTTTGCTCACTCATTTCCAAAAGTAGTGTAGCCTGAATTTAATATTTCTAACTTGGGTTGGCCCTTATTTATTGGCTCCTTTTTGCCCTAGCCAGCCCTAAGGTTTGGTTATTCTGCTGCGACCTATTCTGTCTTTCTTTCTTTGTCTTTGCCCATTGACAATGTAGATATCCAAGACCTCTTTCTGCTGTGATTTCAAACATTTTTCTGCTGCGACTTCTTAGTGATGTTTTTTAGTTAGGGCATGACAGTTACCTATTTCGTAAGTGTACCTTGTTGAATGGATATGTTCTTTATTGTATTTTGGAAAAGTAAATAAATGGTTATCTAAGAGACAGCTTCAAAATAGCTTCAGTTCAATGCTAATTCAAATTATTATATCGTTCTTTTTAACAAAGTTTGAGGCGCTTTCAAAATCATGTTACCTAACAAAAATACATATTGATTTGATTTCTACTTTCTAACTATTTTGTAAGTTCTTTTCAATCAGATTAATCCATTTAGTTTGGATAGGCAGATTGCATTAAATGGTTATACGACACAGGAATCTTGATCCAACAGTTGCCATGGCATTTGGGAATGATTATAACTGCATATCTTATTTATGAATTGATTTCCACGTGCTAGTTAGCACAAAGAGTGCTTGCTTATCCTTCACTGCCAGTGTACATCAAAATATTATCCATTTTGGCAATGTTCATACCCCAGGTACAGGCATCCTCTGGGAACCTGTACAATGTGAAGAATATCTATCAAGCATCCTCTGTAAGCTTCAGTAGCATCTGTAAAAAGCACGCTTTAGACTGGAGAGAAACTCGTTGTAGAAAAAAGTAAGGCATGACCCACGAAGATGGTTCATTCTAAAAGAAGAGAAGCTATCAAAATTAATCATCCTTCATGAGGTTTCGGAAGCAGGTCAGGAATTAAATACAATTGCATTCGAATATAATGTTTCTGAAGATCTCAGTGGGTGTTCTAATGGTAAGGTCATAGGGTTCTCACGACAGAGATTCAAATTCAAATCTTCATAGTAACATCTGAAATCCAGATGGTGACTCTTGAACTACTATTATAACTTCTAAATCGATTTAAATATTGTATTAGGGAAGAAGTGCCCATTGTGGCCTCTACCGGTATGGGTGGTATGAATAAAATTAGTAATGGACAAAATAAAATTATTTGAGTAATGCCTTATTCACCAGTAAAACGAGAAGAATCGACTCAATATATTCATCGTGGAATAAGTTCAATTTAACACAGTGGAACAAGCTATCCTGTTACAATTCAGCTAATACTAAATGCAATCTGTCTTCACAGAAGTACCCAGTTACAAGTATCCTTATGAGAGTACATATGAGAATTATTTTTAGAGTAAAGCAATGCTGAACACAACCATGGAAAATTAGGGAGAAAATCAGTTTCATTATTTGAATGAGCACAAAGAATTGCTCAACCAAGCTCATTAGTTCAATGCATGTACAAGCAGACAAATCATTCGAGTAAAGTTAATGTATAACCTATTAAAGTGTTGCAATTGAAAAAGGCCATGCCATAATTCTAAAGGCAGGATACTGTGGCACGCATGTCATGGAAGGTATCAAATCCATCACTCTGTTTCTCCACCCTGAAAATGTTTATGATGGCAGCAGCAAATAATAATGAATCGAAACAAAACATACACTGTTGTTATTCATAAAATGGATTAATGGAGATCATCTTCTGTGGTCAACATAACAATCACTGGTTTCGGAGTCACAACATTTAATAGCCCCTCTATATGTAGTGATTATTTGTCTATGCAGGAAGCTGGGCAGGACTCTTAAGGGCCACACTGCCAAACTGCGGTGAAGAGTACTTCTTGTAAACCGTCTCAAATTCGCTTCGTGCTGAACTCTGGTGAAATATAACAATCAATCTAGCACATTCTCTGCACAATGAAAAATACCATCCATACTATCATACGATATATTAAACTCCAATTCTTCACTAATGAGGATTTGGTCTTAGATTCTTAATATTCATTTGCTAAAAGATAGTTGACTCCGAAAGAAAAGAACCACGATCTTACTTGAGATCTGCTACAGCATAGCCTGTATACCGTTTAAGTGTTTCATTCCAGACTGGTTCCTTCTTCAAGGTACACTGAGCAGTAAATACCGCTGCAGCTGCAAGCATTGATGGTCTAAACTTGATCATCACATACCGGAGCAAGGTCAATTCTAAGAAGAAGAACACCACATTTTCCATCTGTTAATTACACCAAACATGCCTTTAGAGGGGAGAAATGCAGTAGCATAATAAGGTAAACAACAGAGAAACTGTAAAGTTAAAGGATCTAAAGTCTATCTCAGGTCTTGCCTCTTCGTCAGAACCAGCTGCCTTTAGAAACCTAATTGCAAATACATATGGAGTGGGGACTGTGAGATGGAATTTGAGCTTATTGAGCATTGTCTTTTCCATAGTCAGTATCTCCTGTTTTGTATATTGTTCTTCTGCTATGTAGAAAAAATCATCCATCTGCAACCAAAAGTGGAGCCTTTAGAAACACCAGTTTGATCTTATAAACACTTTATTACTTTATGAAGGAATTCTCTTCAAGTGTCAATCTAAAGCATACCTCTGGGGGCAAAACTTCTTCATACTTGGAAGCTACAAGCATTGCGGTGATACCCACTAACTGTAAATTTCTCTTTGATACAAATTCAATGGAAAGATATCTATCAAATACATTTGCGGTAAGATATAATGTTTCTGGCATCAACTCAAATTTCCTATGTACCTACAATTTCAGATTAGCCAAATGAGATACCCAACAGATGAACTTTGTCATTTTTATCAATGCAATTAAATGCTAAGAACTTTTAAGAATACTTCTAGGGACATGAGAAGCACTTACCTCAATCAGCCAGTCAATGGTAACTCCTCTCATCCTCCCATTAATATCTGTTTGCGAGGGCATATAGTTTGATACACAACTCTTGCTCTGAGAATAGATAAGTCATAAGTTATCTGTGGCTAACCATTCAAATATCAACATCTTGTTTTGAAATGTGACTGGAAGTACCTCAATTTTGCGATAGAAGTTGTAAATATCCTCCACATACTCAACCACTGCAAACTGATTCCCAAGGTCTCCTTCATCAATGTTTGGCAAGAGGCTCTCTGTCTCAGTCCGTTCGCCATCCATTGTGGTACAAAAGGCCTGTAAACACTCTACTCATAAGAAACTCATATTTTATCAATTATTTGAACATACTTGTGCCTAACAGAAAAAATTCAAGGGACACTTCAATAAAGTTGCTGATGTGCAGTGATAATGGGGGATGAGAGCAGGGGAGGAAGACTACACCACATCAAATCCCTCGCTGGAATAAGGCATTTCATAATTCAGGCTGATATGTGGAGTAAAAATCAGTGGTTGAAAACTGGAGGACTTAAATTTGAATTCCAAGATTACCTCAATTCAATCAATGACCTCAGCCAAGTTTTCCCGAGAAAAATAATAGAGAAACGGTGCTTTTATAAAATGTTTATGAGATAAAATTCTGTGCACAATTCCTAAGGACAAATTCTCTTAAAAAAATGAGAGAAACTGTACTCACTTTACTTCGAGCTACGAGAGTTGCAGTTAGAGTTGGAGGCCTCCTTTTTCGTGCTACTGCAGCTCGGACATTGTGTTTGCTAGTTGCTTGTACCCTAGTTGGCTGTTTAGCAGCCAACACTTTATCTTTTGTATTCTCCTTTGTGGCTACCCTTGTCCCAGGAAGATCACTACCCTTTTTAATCTTCCCTACTTTATTCATGACCTCTGCCTTAGTATTCTGAAAAATAATGTGAAGAGCATGAGAAAACACAGATCAGGGAATAGTTATATACAATGTTCTGTCAGAGAGTTTAAACATATCACCTTATCAGCTGCAGTGATTCTATTAGTTGCAGCAGACCTTGCATTTGCAAGCAATTGAGCTCCATAGCTCCTGTTAAAAAAGGCTCAATAATCAATCAGAAGTTATTGGATACGTACATAAATCATATGTTTACCACATTCGACAGGCCACAACTCCCCAGAATCCATTGGCAGAGGAATTCGTTGTTTCTGAAGCATAGATGGCAAACCTTGTTATGGGGCGACGGCCTTGAACAGTTCTCCTGTAAAACAAAAATACCATCACATATTAAATTCATAGAACATCTCCATCAACCCATATACGAGTCCTCTTTTATCTACAAAATTGGGAATTGAATTAATAAATATACCCATTGACTCCTTTGTTGGCGATATTCAGTCTGGTATTATTATCTACCACAGTATTCCCAATATCTGCCAGAACTGCCCTATTTGTTGCTTGTGAGGCCTTCTGGTTACGGGCTTCTGCTTGTGAGACCTTCTGGTCATCAATTTCTGCAACAAGAAGTTCTTATTAATTTTATATGTTTGAACAATTGAAGACATCCACAAGACAAAGAAGAACAAATGATTATTCAAAAGGCATGTAGCCATTGGTTCTACATCAAGATGACCGACTTTAAAATTTGAGCACTATGGAACCTTCCTTCTTAATGAAGTTCATTCTCAATCGTACAAAATGAGTAGATTGAGAATTTCTATGGGACCAATAGGTTAATTAACCTATTAGATTAAGTCAGCCAAATGACGTGCATTTGCCCTTTAGATCAAGGCCCAAACGGAGTTGGAAAATTCCACTGTTCTACGGGGATGCGTCCCCCAAAAAATTCGAAGTCCCTTGTATGGGGATGTTTTCCAGATTTGGGAACTTGGGTATCCAACACCACCACCTCCGCCAGGGATGCCATTGGGTCACTTGTTATATGGCACATGTCATTATATATTGATTGCAACTTATAACTTTGTGAAAACTAGTTTGCCTTTCATGAGATGCACTTACAGAAATGCTATATTTAAAATTTATCTTGAATATTTCAATTCACCTCAATTTGTATATCAAAACCACCCCTTATTATTCTACCACCATCCCCAAATTTAAACCCTGATCCCCTTGTCCCAAAACTTATCCCACAACTCGGCATCCCCTGTCAGGAAACTCCTTGGAACTATGAAAATTTCCCATATCTCCACAGCCTTCTAACCGTTGAGTTCCTCTTTGAAAGGACAAAATCGGACATTAAGCCCATGCACTCGAGAATTAAGGAGAATTATAAACCCCCTCGATCTCATTGATTTCTGCCGGAGCTCCTCTATCTTTTAGATTTCCATACAGACAAATTATCATGAGAGAACAGGGTTTCCACTCAGCATTAGAGGTTTAGGGCTCCTCTATCTCTTCAGCCCTCATAAAACTGTTAAGTTCCTCGACCTCTTTGTAGAGGTTCAACATTCATCAGGTCACTCATAGATTCAGGTCTAGAAGACATAAGGGAACCCATAAATCTCCTTGACCTCATGAAGTTGGTCGGAGTCTGTTCAACTTCCATATAAATAACTTATGATAATAATCTATAATTTGGAGGAGCAAAAGAGACCCACTCACCTTTGTCTGGGTTTGGTCGATTTGCCATTTTACTGAATTCCACCAGTCTGCAAAATTCCAGAAAGACAATTTTACTCTTTAGGAACCAAAACCATTTTTTTTTAAATCTTTAATACATCATGATTTGCACTGATATCTACCTTGTTAGAATGGTTTACTGTAAATGAATTTGCTCAGTCTGATTACCTTAATTTAAGAAGATAAATTGGCTTCTCAGGCCGCCGCTAATTCAATATATCCAATGAAGCTCAATGACAGGTTCAGTGGTGCCACAACGAAATGGTAAGAGGGTGATACAGAATGACTATATTTTATAATCGAAAGAGCCGTTATAATTAGAAGAGTGTAAATAGGCGTTGGACATTAATATGGGAACCCCCTCAATCTTCCCGCCAATCAATAGACCGACCCAATTTTGGGATATTAATGCTTGCCCTCCCTTAATTTTAAAAGTTTGTGTTCTTGTAGAGTTTCGTGCTTGGGAGTATGGAAATCAAGTTTAAAAATCAATAGCAATACAATTTAATTTGGTTTATCATAATTAAGTTAGAAGGGATGAAATTATTAGTATAAAAATATTTATTATTTAAGATAGATAGGGGTCTCCAAAGTAAATATTTGTCAATGTCTTTAGATAGCTGTTTTCAAAATATCTATACAAGTCAATGAGCACTTGATTTGTTGGTGAAATTGAATGGTTTTTAATTAACCCGCTAAGGATCAAGTCTTGTTGAGTTTAAGGCTTTGACATCGTAAGGGATAAGGCTGTCCCAAATGATACAACTTTGTGGATGATAAATCCTCCAAAAAGAAAAATGTATACAACTAGCATATGTAAATGCAATTTGTAAAATGTTAATATTGCATATTTGGTTTATTTGCTTTGAAAAAATTATATTTCTTTTGACAAATAATAAATCATACCATATTCAACCAAATGCACAAAATACATGACATTTATTAACATTTTTAAAGCATATAATAACACATTTTATATATATCCAAACCATAATGTACAACACATTAAAGGAGTAATAAGTGTTTGATGAAGAAACCAGTATACATGAAAGATAGAACATGCATGCATATGCCAATATATATGAAACACCTATCATTATTATTGTCACAAAGGTTTGAATCTCTTTTCCTCAATTATCCTTTTTGAAAGTTGTTTTCTTGTTTTCATTTTTCATAGTGGTCATATAACAATGGTGGCAAAATTCCTCAAAGTCCATTCAAGGACTTAAAATGTGATATAGCCACAAATGTTACCCTTTCCTCTTTCTCTTTGCCCTATGCTAATTGATGTTTTTGGATGAGTCAAACCTTGTGACTTTTGTATTGTTAGTGCCCATGCCAACTATAAGGTTAGTTGACATGTACATTCATTTTCTATTGGTGCAATTGAAATTATATTTGGAGATTAACTTCAAATGACATTCTAGAGTATTGTCCAATTCTACCATAACATATATGTTGGTGGTTTTGGTGGGGCACTTCCGAGTTTGTATATTATATGTTCAATATATCTTAAAGTCATTTATAAGACCTACTTCTATCCATAGAATCTAGATTAGAGGTTAACATGACCCTTGCATCCTTAGAAATTAGTATTTCAACATCAAGTTCATCATTTTGACCTCTTAATGGAGTAATACTCTCATATTTGGTGGCAATGCAACAAGCTATTAGTCTTTTCATTGAGTTTTATATCTCCCTATTGTGGGTATGTGCATTATCATTTATTGCAAAAAGATGAATATTATTGTCAAACTTCTCCCTATTTGTCAAATCTAATACATTAATGATCCTTCTCATTAATAATTCCCAGTCATCAATTGTGATATGTGCATTTCTAATATTTGTCAATAGTTAACAAAAACCTTTTGTGGTCCTTATTTTCACCTTCCTATCTAAAGTAACAACTATCATACATTGGTTTATCACTAATAGTAGGTAACTAACCCAATCTCCTACCTAAATGACTAATATTCCTCTATAATTCAAGTTTATTTTCTAGGAAATGCTTGAAAATGTCATGAATCTATGTAAATTGTAGCAAATTGTATCCAATGAAGCTCATTTCATCAATCAATATGTATCATATATGTTGGATTTCTTCTTAGAAACTTGTGACTTGCATTCCTTCTAATTCAACAAAATTTTGAAGTCAAATTCTTAACATTGAATAGATTGTCAATGTACCGATATTAAAAGACATAACTTCAATTGGTGAAAAAATAATAAGGGACAATATTGTGGTGTTGATGCATATTGAAGAGCTTGACAAATGGTGTGAACTAGATATGATTTTTCTATTCTTATTGTTCATTGAATTATCATGCATAATATTGTGACATATTGATCTTGATAATAATGTGTCAATGATAATATCTTGAGTGCTCATTTTTTTAGCACCTAAGGCTTCATATGATATAGTTAATATTAGGCCTATTAATAACCCATCCTCTTTCATAGTGTTGATGAACTTTAATGATGTATTGTGTTTCTATGCATATGGTATATTAAACCTAATTAATTTCATATTAGGTCCTATTCATAGTTACATACTTGAACTTACCTAGGTCATTTAATCTGTGTGTCGCATATCATAGGTTTAAGACACTTGTCATGACTTTAGGTAGAGTTATGTCATTTTCTTTATAACAATTATGTCTTCATTGTATTTTGTACTAATTTTATTTTGTATCTAATTATTTATCTAGCTTTGTAACATTTTTATTAATTCTCTAGTATGTGAGAGATTAATTTTCTTAGAAATGATTCATAGGCTACTTGGGGTTGTTTGATAATTCTCACATGGTATTAGAGCTCTACATCTTAAACTCCCTTACCTTTTTTTAGAGAGTTTTAGCTAAGAACTTTCATAAGATACATATAAGTAAAGTATGGGCCTCACAATTAAACTAAGAAGGCTTAAACACCTATAAATCCATATAAGACATGATAGGCTTTGATGCCAAAAATTTAGATTTTTTTTTATGGTTTACGAAAACAAAGGTGAATTTGTAAAACTATATGAATTTATACAATTTTGTATAATCACGCAATTATCATATCATTTTTGTTATATTTAGTCACCATAACTGATGAGCCAAAATAATGGCTCCATTTTATTAGATTTTGTCATAAAACTCTTGCTTTGGTCATATGTTTGGACAATGTTTAGGTCATAAAACTCCCCTGGTTGATGTCTTTTTAGTATTATTGGATCTGATTTATCATAGACCTAAGGTTGTTATTTGATGATCTTTATATAGTCAAACTATGCAAATTATCTGAATTAATCTTAAAATATGGTTTAATTTATGTTATGTTAGCGTCAATGGATACACATGCTTTTGTGCATATTAACGCCATGATGCAGGGTCGGCCAAGATGAGAGGATGACTAAGCTTGTGGTTAAAGAGACACATCATCATGTTGATGGATGTAGACCTAGTCAAAGTGGAACAACATTGAAGGAGCTCATAACCAATTGACCACTTCTTCAGCAAAGCGATTAGTGTAGCATTCATGATTGTTCCTGATGAAGCATAAATCTAAGAAAGGAGGTTGCACTATATGTTCTCAGCAGTAGGACAGTTGTTTGTTATACATTTATGCATTGACTTCTTCTTTTGATGTAATAAATCCTGCCCACCTATTCCTTTGGGATGTGGGCTAATCAATTGGAAGTTTGTTATAAGTTTTTATTATAAATTAAGGTCTCTATCTCCTCACAGGGGTAGATAGAGTGACCATACAGTTAGTAGTATTCAAGTTTCAGACTCATGTATGCTAAAATAAATTTAAAATAAATAAGATACTGGTATTCCGAGCTTATCAATTGTTATCTGAGTTTTGGATATACTCACTCAAGGGGGCCCACTTGGTGAGTAGTGTGAGAGTTGAGAAATACAACACCATAGGAGCCCAAATGATCTCTGCAAACTGAAATAAACCTGTTACAAGGAGAAGCAAGGAAGCAACAAAGAAAAACCAAATACACAAAAGAATGCTCAAAAAGACGAGAGCTCAATATTCACAAAAATGTGTAATGTGATTAATGATACAAAGAAAAGAATCCAACCTCTAATAGGTCAAGAAACCCTAAAAGGGAAAACCCTAGGCTTGCACATAATAATTGATAAAAGAATTAATTATTATGTACCTAATGTTAGCTTAAGTGTAAAAGATAGAGGGAAACTTAATTAATTAAACAAATATCATTTAATTAATCAAGTAAAGACCTGATTACTCTAACACCCCTCCCCCCTTAAGCTAAACTTAGGGAGAAGCTAAAACCTAGAACAACTACTGAAAGCAAGAAAAATGGGTCCCAACAACAAGGCCAGATCAGGTACCCAAATACAACCAAATCTCTATGAATCGGAGAAACAAAGAAAACCACGTGGGAAAAAACTCTACTCCAAACAGAGATGGAAAAGAAAGAAGAACACCACTGAAGCAGGAAATAGCTGCAAACATTGTCGAAGAGTAACTGCTAATCTGAAGAACCTCCACTAAAATAGAACATGACCATGTAGAGAAGACTGTAATCTGCATGAGTGCCCTTAAATGACATTACTTGAATCAGATGGCAAACAAAGGCAAACAACTAAACTCAAAGATATAGATGACATGAGAAACCAAAGCCTGAAGAGCTGATCAATCGAACCATGGAAGCATTAGAACCAACAGGACAAACCTCCCCATAATGCAGAAGAGGGAGAGGGATAGGTACACTGAAAAGAATGGCCAATAAGAACTGCACGACGAAGGACTAGGAACATTGAAGGTGTTGAGAAAGTACATAGTGTCGTGGAAGGAACACTCACTGGACACACATCATGAGGTGAATGTCATGGAAGGAACACTCATTGGACACAGGTAGATGGCAAACAAAAGGCAAACATCAACCCCCCCATGGCACTTTATAATTAGTGTTTGTACAATAAGGCACAAGATGTGCATGATCCCAAGTAGACAATGCATGATGGCACTTTATCTCAGTGCGTTTGCATGAAGAAAATGCTACAATAATAAGAAGATTGGAAACTAAAAGAACCATCAAAACTGAGACATCCTACTCAGAGAAAGAGATCCCAAGACCCAAAACAACCAAGAGATTTATCAGAGTGCTGAAAAGAAAAAAAATGAATATAATATTCCTAGAGAAGAATCTGGAATGAAAAATCATATGAATGGAAAGTGCACAAAACAAGCTTTCCAACAATATAAAGTTTTCAAAAAATGGAGTTCGGATGCTCATTCTACAACCCTAGAAGTGCAGAAAAGAGACCCCACTTTGACTGGAAAAAAGTACAGTCAAACAGAAAAATTGGAAAAAAAATTTCAACACCACGAGGCCTGGCTCAGAACCAGATTTCTGACGCCTATTCGTTTTCAAAAAAATGACTTTGATTGCCCAAGTTATGAAGAAAAAAACCAACCCATATGATATAGGTCACATGGAGCCTACTTGGTGGTAGGGTCGGGCGGAGGTGGCCTATGGGCAGCGCTTTGGTGGTGGCGGTCGGGCTGCGGTGGGGGGCGAGCGGTTCTAGGCTGATGGCAGCCAGAGGAGAGGCGACCGCAAGCAGTGAGGAGGCAGTCGGGAAAGGCAGTGCAGTGGCAGGCAGGCAGGCACAGGGTTTCTGGCGGGCGTGGGTAGCTCTGGGCCGACAACGGCCGGAGGAAAGGTGGTCGCGGGCAGGTGCAGGATTTTTGGTGGGTGCTGACGGCTCTTGGCCAGCGGTGACTGGAGGAGAGGCGGCTGGGAGCTGGTGGAGGTTGGCAGCTAGGGTCAGCGTGGGGCACCAGTGGCATAGGGCCCGAGCTAGCAGGGTCAGCGGCCGACAAGACCAGGGGGCCCCACGGTACCCTGCGTACTGTGGGGAACCCTAAGGTTTTGATTTTTTTAAAAAAACTTTGCCCTTGTTTTTTTTTTATTTTTGTAAAAAATCAAAATTCAGCCTGCATGTTGTAAAAAGGCAAAAAAAAATTGTTTGAAATTTTTTTCTCGAGCTGCATGCCAGAGTCGTATGGCCTGGTACAGAGAAAAAAAATACCCCCAGAGGCTCAGGTGATGAAATTGGTCAAGTTTTATATGACCATATGGGTTTTTGGGCCTTCTGAGCATGATGGCGAGGTTTGTTTAGGCCCAAAGTGCTTAGAAAAAAGGCCTATCCCTAGGTGCACAAAAAAACTTCTCAAAAACCTTAGATCTGCTTCCAATGCAAAAAACTCAAAACAAGAACAAGTAGCTGCAGATCTGAAACTCTAATATCATGTGAGAGTTGAGAAATACAACACCATAGGAGCCCAAATGATCTCTGCAAGTTGAAATAAATTTGTCACAAGGAGAAGCAAGGAAGCAGCAAAGAAAAACCAAATACACAGAAGAATGCTCAAAAAGATGAGAGCTCAATATTCACAAAAATGTGTGATGTGATTAATGATACAAAGAAAATAATCCAACCTCTAATAGGTCAAGAAACCCTAAAAGGGAAAACCCTAGGCTTGCACATAATAATTAATAAAAGAATTAATTATTATGCACCTAATGTTAGCTTAAGTGTAAAAGAGATAAAGGGGAACTTAATTAATTAAACAAATGTCGTTTAATTAATCAAGTAAAGACCCGATTACTCTAACAAGCAGTTTTTATGCATTTGTTAGTTAATTTCCATTTTGTTATAGTTGTTGTTTTGGTATTCGACTGTTCCTGCAGCCACTGGAAACAATTCATGTGTCCATTCTTGCAGCCAAAGCAAGCATAGCAGTCCCTATCTGTTGACCAGAACATTGTCATTAATATCAATTGCTTAAGTTGCTTTCAATTGGGAGTTTTGATAAAGTGTTAACTCATTATGCTTCTGCATATCTCTTTTAGAAAATTCCCTTTTCCTGCAGTAGGATAGAATGGCTTCAACTTGAGCTTAGTGCACATATAGTGCCGACCCATTTCAGGTTCACGTCCCTGGTTGATAAAGTGAATGAACCTTTGCCACAAGAGAGGTAGCTACTCAGTAAGGATGTACAATCCCTAAGCTGAGGTTTTAGAACCCAGTTACTATTCCAATTGCAAGGAGCAACAATAACTATAAAAAATCATACTTTGTAGAGTTCTAGACACTAATATTATGTCAATTTGTTTGATTGTGCAAAATAACCATTCAAACTAGCAAGTACAAGCACATAAGGTGATTTCATCATCACGTAAGTAGAGGAAATATATTTTGTTTAAAGGGGCCAAGTCTTTAGGATTTATGATGGGGATGTTGAAGTATCTAGTCCCATGGGGAGAGGAGCCAATGATCACCCCCAATCCAAGGGGCTTAACCTAGTGGCTATGTCATCCCTAGTGTCATCAATAATCATACCTCCACTAGAATATTGTTTCCACCATTGCCTCAATTTAGCTGCCAATAACTTAAGTGCCTCATCATGGGGGTGACTAGCACCCAAATTGGCCTATTAGTATGTCATAAAGGAGAGCTCATTTTCCATTGAGCATAACTTGGGAAAAGTATTAATCTTGTAAAAATAAATAGTCATTAGAAAGATAGTGTATGAAACCATCCACTTGGTGTTTCTAGATTTTTTCCAAAGTACTTATTATTTTACTTTAATGGCATTTTATGTCTTTGAATTTTACTTTGTATATTTTGTGAAAATAGGGGGGCTTTGAATTTTAGCGGGGTTGTAACACCTCTCTAACCCTAACACAATAAAGCGAGTATTATGGCATTGAACCTACACTTAGATGCAAATGAAGTAAATATTTAAATGATAATCAATGTAGATAGAGATAATTATTAGATCTAGTGGGGACTATGATGATAATGGTTCTACTAATATACTTAATTGTTGGAAGTAGCATGGTTATGTTTCTATGGATGTTAGATGAGAAAGGAGTGATATCACATCATTTGAATAGATGAGAATGCATGTGATGTTAAAATCACCTTCCAATGAATTTAATATTTGGTTGTTTATATGTATATGAGGATGCCTAGATATAATGTGAAAATATCTCGATTGTGTTTATTAGGAGGTGTTAATTTGATGATACTCTAATATTGATGTAATGCGAAGTTGACAAGTGGTTTTTCTAACCATGTTTACTATGTGATCTCTTTTGGGGGACTGAGTAATGATCTTTGGTAACACCTTCCATGTTTATTTCTTGATTATGTTTCTTTTGGGGTTGTGTTGACTTTAGTTGCACATGTTATCTATTAGGAGTAGATATACTTAGTTGATCTATTCAAGGTTTTTTATGCATAATGACTATGTTTTAGGACATGATAATGTTATGGTGATTTATATATATAAGGACATATTGGTGGTATTAGGGTTTATGGTTACAATTATGATTTCCTAATGGTTTTGATATGACGAGGATGTATTATTATCATATACTAACTTGTGTTTTAGGTGACTTCAAATCAAGATTGATTAGGACTATTGAATTATTAAATATCATGTTAGAAGTATATGTATATGCATGCACATGTATTGTATGTTTTGGTTGATGAAGGTACAAGGCATCCACTCCACCTAGCTTCATAGGTCTGAGTGTGCCTACATTGTCCCCAATAATGGTTCACATAGAGATAGCATTAAGGCCCATTTGGCCTAACCCTAGCCATTGTCCTGAATTAGGGCGATTATCCTAGTCTTGAGTCTACCTTCTCAAGTTGTCAAAGAGGAAATGTTCACTTATCCTATGTCAATGATTGTGGATTGTGTGATTTTGATAGATTTATGATTTAATTATTATTGTTATATATGATATATTTTATTTATATTTTATTCTATTTATGTTATTATATCAGGATATATTATATTAGGTGATATAATTATATTTATAATAATTTATTTATTTGATTGCGCACTTCTATTCCAAATTTTTATCCTGTATGTTAGAGATTTTAGTATCAAACATAAAAATGGCATGATGGGAGTAGTGAAGCGAAGGTGCATAAGGTGATGAGTAGAGTTGTGAGGAGCAAGGAATTTCAGAAGGAATTGGAAAAATCAGGGACCAACTCGAAGAAGGATGGAGAGATGCAATGGATAGCAAAGTACCGTTAGAAGGAATCCATGCAAAGATAAACAATGGTTGGGAGGCCTATGGGTCAGATTATCAAGGTGCATACTGGGAGGACCAAAGGCACATTCTGCAATGGGTCTTTGAGTATGGTTGATGGGTGGATAAGGCTAGACCACCATTACTCTTTGCAAAAAGAAGGCATAATGGGGGTATCTCAAGCAAAAAGGATGGGTTTTGCCAATATGGTAGGACAAAACTAGCATGGATTTTTGCTCGAGGAAGATGGATGAGGAATCAAGATCATAGAACAAATAAATACTTGAGGAATGTAAACCCTGACTTCAATGAATCAAGGTATGGATGACATCGAAAAATAGATCAAAGGAATATGGACTCCTCGAAAAATGGACAAATCAAAGACTTCAACAATGGAGGAGGCTAGAATAGTAAAAGTTGGAGAAGCGAAGCACCAATAACACAAGAAAATAAAATTCAAACAACTCCAAACAAACAATAAAGTGAATCCTCTCAAGAGTGGTTAAATTCCCCCAAGATTATCTCTGTTTTCTTAGGCATCAAGAACTCAATAGAAAAATACAAGGATTTAGGATTGTTTATCAAATGGGGTGGGGGTCGAATTGATCATGGTAAAATGCATGACTGGTATATATCCAAATGGGGACATCACATACTGCTTCAAGCATTGCCAAATGATTTTTTCCTAGTAGTATTCTCCTTAGAGGATGAGCATAAGAGGTAAATTGATCAGGGACCATATATAATGGAGGGCTTTGGAGTATTTTTGGAAAAATGGAAACCTAAATTTGATCCCTAGAAGGAAGAGATCAGAAAGAAACCAACTTGGATTATATTATACAATCTCCTAATCAAATAGTGGGAAGAATACATACTGAAAGAAATTGGACAAAATATAGGTAACCTTAGGCAGGTGGAGGGCATAATGATTTACAAGAGTCTGGGCACCTATGTAAGATTATGCCTCAATATCTTGCCTTTAATAATCCCATAGGAAATTTAAATACATACAAAGTGGGGCATCTGGTGACAAAAGGTAGAAAGAGAAGACACTATGGCATTGTGCCCTAAATGCAACTTCAAGGAGCATGGAATCTTGGTATGCAAAATTGATGATTCAAGGGCCACCAAGGAAGAAGTGGAAGAGTAAATCCTAGCATAAAGGAGGAGGAGAGCACAATTGGCATATACACAAATTCATCAGTCCTTGGTAAGAATGGATTGGATGATGAGGAGACCCCGAGAGAGATATGAAATGAATAAGAGTCAAAGATGGGGAATTTTTTAATATTCTAATGAAGTAGGATCAAAGGAATGAATGGGTATGAATGCCATCAGAGTAGAGGAGGAAAATTGTTTAACCCAAGTATAAAACCCCTTGCTCAATTTAGAGAGTGAACAACAACATTGGGTTTGGAACAAATTTGTCTTAACCCCACCCAATAGCCAACAAACATCACATTGGAGAATGAGGTAGATGTTGTCTAGCCAGTAATGGATGAAACAACAGACGAGAAGGAATCAAAATATGAAGAGGAGGAAGATGGGGAAGGTGAAGAGGTGCATATTATGGAAGCGAGAATGTTGGAGAAAACATAATCCAAACCAAAAAAAATCAACTATGAGGAAGAAAGGAAAGCCAAGGCCAAAATCCAATAAAGGAAAACTGGCAATTGTTGCGAATGTAGCTAGACATGGGAATCTAAGATCAAGGGGGGATATCATCCTTCTTGAGGAGAAATGATGTGAATTATGTGGAATGTGCCCCTAACATATGGTGCTTAATTAAGCACCAACTAGATCAAGTCAAAGAAGATATAGTAATTTTACAGGAAACCAAATGGGATAATAGTTATAGTGAGTAGAGAACGAAAGTCTGGAGGCAGTGGGCATGGTTGTTTGTAGAAGTAGTTAAAGCCTCAAGGGGGTTAGGTGTGATATGAGATCCACTAAAGATAGAAGGGACATTAGTGGAAATGGATAAGAATTGGATGGTGATAAGATGCAGAGTGTTACAAAGTAATGCTTCCTTTTGCCTAATTAACATATATGGGTATGTCTCTACATAAGACAAGAGAGAAATTTGGGTTCAACTCACAAGAATCCCAAGGAATTTAAGGAATGAGAAGATCATTATAGGAGGAGAATTCAATGTCACTCTAAATAATGAAGAAAAGAGAAGGGATTAACCAACATTATTGACATACGAAAATATTTTCAAGACTTTATTGATAACAATCAACTTCTAGATATCAAAACTAAGAATGAAATATATACATGGACAATTAAGAGAAAAGGATTGACCAACATAGCAAAAAGGCTTGAAAAATTTATGATTTATAGAGTTTGGGATAGAAACATGGAAGTTCAAGAGTGAATGATCCTTCCATACATAGGGTCTGATCATTATCTGGTAGAATTAATGATCTCTCCAGAAATGCCACCTAATGGTAGCCCCTTCAAATTTGATAACATGCGGCTTAGGGAGCTTGCCTTGAAGGTGTTGATAAAATAGTAGTGGATAAAGATATATGTGGGCAACAATTCAAAGTTATATAGAGTAAGCAAGAAACTAAAACATGTCAAAAACAAACTGAAAGAGTGGAACAAGGAAAAATTCAAGGAAATTTTTGCTGAAGAGGAGAGGGTAGAGAAATAATTGTCCAAACTCAATGAAATCATCAGCACTCAAGAATGAGATCTAAAAATTGTAGGAAAGAGAGGAATTGTTTTGGAGGTATAAGTCAAGAGAAACGTAGAAAAGTGAAGGAAACAAGAGCACAATTTTTTTTTGCAATACAATAGTAGCAAATAGAAACAAAAAAAGAGTATCTGAGATCAAGAAACAAGATGGAAGCATGGTGAACTCCATAAAGGAAGTAAATAGTAAAGAAGTTAGATATTTTGAAGACATAATCAATAGAGGAACATAAATATATCAGAAGGAGAGGGAGGAAATACTCAATGCCATTCCAATAGTAATAACAGAAGAGCAGGATAAGGCTTTGTATAAAGAAATCATAGGAGTGGAAGCCAAATTGGTAATCTTCCAGTTCAAACTAGACAAAGCTCTAAGGCGAGATGGATTTCTGGCCAGCCTCTTTCAACATTTTTGGGACATTGTGGGGGAGGATATAACAAAATAAATAGATGAATCAAGGAAGAAGAAGTTCATTCTTGGCACAGTGAATCATACCTTTTCGGCCCTTATACCCCCCAAAAAGAAGCACAAAGTATGATTGAATTCAAACCAATAGCGTTATGTAATATGACATACAAAATTATAATAAAAATAATTGAAAATAGGCTGAAAATAATTCTTAAGCATCTGATATCAAAGGAGCAAAATTGATTCTTCGCAAGAAGATCAATTGTGGAAGGAATAATCGTAGAACATGAAGCAATTCACACAGCAAGGGAGACAAGATCTGCTTGTATGATTTTGATTTTAGACACCCTGAAATCCTATATTTGGTGGATAGAAATTTCCTTTTGGAGGTGCTAAGGCGATTTGGATTTGGAGCAGATTAGGTCAGATGGATAGAAAGTTGCATCAGTGTACTAAAATTCTCTATTTTAATCAATGGTTCGACACATGACTTATTTCCATCTGCTAGAGGAATAACACAAAGGGACCCTTTCTATTTATTCTTATGGCAGAAGCTATGAGTAGGGGTATCAAACAACATAGGGAGGTAGGAGAATGGAAAGAAATGGTGGTTGCAGAAATGGTGGTGCTCTACTAGAGTTTTGAGTTTTTTTCTCTACATACTACTTTTTTGTGTTAGCCTTGTGTCATACCATATTTACTGTAGGATTGTTTAGGTTTTTAAAGTCATGGACAACATCAGTCTAGTAGTTGATGTTGGTATTGGTCCATTGGCAACTGGCATGAATGGCTCCTCCAAACAAGCAACCTCAAAAAATTATTCAGAAAGTTTTTCACGAGATAATACTTTTGATAGTCCCTCGAATGCCATTTAGCTTGTACAAGATTTTGATTCTACATGTCAATGGCTTGATAAATATATGCTTATTGGGTATTTTTCTAGGAGGGTCCCCCCTCAAAGCATGCTTTGAGATTAGGTTGCAGAGGCATGGGCCCCTCATGGGATCTACCTTGTTGGCATCCAAAACCTTACCAAAGGGATTTTTCTTTTTTGCTTTGCTGAGATTAACCATGTCCAACTTTTCTTTCAAAATGGTCCCTAGTATGTCAGGTCTTCATCACTTTTTTTTCAACCTTCATCCCATAATTTCTTTGTCTCCAATGACAACAAACTTTGGTTCCCAGTTTGGGTTGAATTTTTGGGTCTACCTCTACCTTGTCAACATTTTTTATCCTCTATTGTTGCTTCCATAGGGAATATTATTTGTGTTGAATCAAATCAATTCTATCATGCTCGCCCTCAAAAGAGGGTTTGTGTCAAGGTTGATTCATTTCAAGATTTAAAGGAGACCATTAGTATTCAGATTGGAGTCCTTCACTATTCTAAGTGGGTTCTCTATCTAAATTTGCCTAACACTTGTTTTTGCTACCAATCAACGAACCACAAGATTAAGAATTTTCCTCTAGAGGGTCCCAAATTTAATTCCCCACCCAAGATTGTTGGGCTAAGTTCTCGACCCACTCTTGAGACAATGAAGAATGAAGAAATATGGACTACTATTACTCACAAAGGAAAGTCCCCTTCAACTAGTAGCATGACTCTTAAAGCACAAGAGCCTCCTCCTATGTCACCTCTGGTTTCAAACCCTTTGGATAAGGGGAAAGATATTTTTGTTGAGGCTTTTGTTCGTCAACCTCCAGTGTGAACCCCTCAGCCAAATTTTGTTATTGCATCTCTAATTAATAAAATTTTCCACTCTCGCAACCATCTTGGGAATGCGGAGGAAAGAAAAATTGTTTCAGATAAAAGACAAAATGGGTTGCCTAATTTTTAGTTTGTAGCTTCTTTTTGGCATAACTAGTTCTCCTCTCTTAAGGATGAATATGACATGTGAGAAGGTGATACATGAATTTCCTTTCATGGAATGTTTGAGGTCTCACTAACCTTGCTAGGAAATATTTCATATGGGATACTCGGCAGAATTATCCCGGTCTTGATGCTTTGTGTTTGCAGGAAATTAAAATTTTCTCTTTCATGCTTTCTATTGCATGTCCTTTTATTTGGCCAGATGGCCTTATTTTTACTTGTCAGCATGAGGAAGGACATGGTGATGTTGTGATTCTCCTTGCACCATGTTGGAATTCATGCATTGTGGACCATGGGTTTGACCCTAATCACTAGTTGGTGTGGATCCTCATGTCAATTGAAAATCATTTTTTTGTGATCATTAATGTTATTCTCCCAATGTTATTGTTGAAGATCTGCCCTCTGGTGATGGATTGTGGATTCAATGCATCCTTTCACTTGGGTCCTATGTGAGAACTTTAATATGACTAAAGTGGTAGCTAATAAAGAAGGTTTAGTGCCTTTCCATTGGATAGATGGCAAATGGGAAGCACACTTTTATATGTGCAATAAATTGGGGCTTTTTGACCTCAATTATTATCGTTGTCATCTACAAGTGGTCTAGTATACATGGAGTAATTTCTGCATAGGAAATGATAGATTACTTAAATAGATAGACTGTGCCATGATTTTTTCTCAATCCTTCTTTTCATTCAAGTCTTGTTATGATTTGTTGGTGGTCCCTCTCCTTGAGGTCACCCTGTCTGACCACTTTCGCATTAAATTTGATATTGAGTAGTATGTGGGCCCAAATCATCCTTCCATGACTTAATTCTTTATGAACACCTCTTTGTTGAATTATTAGACTAGGGTGGCTCATATCCAATGGGTGTGGAATCTTGAATGTCGTCCAACTCATTAGTTTGGCTATATTTCCTAGTGGATCTGTGTTATTCAATGCACGACATGTTTTCGGTGCATTTATGGTTTACAATTTTCTCTCTTCTGTCAATGATCTTATGAGGCCACAACTTTGGGCCTTTGAAAATCCACAAAAGCCCTTACTGCCAACCCTTTCTTTGGAGATTTACAAATCTAGGTGGCTCAACTTCATCAACAAAAGAAAATTGTTGATGCCCACTCAACGCATGGTGCCCATATCAAGGCCAAATTTCACTGGTTAAAAGTGGGAGATTGTTCTTCTAAAGAGTTTTTTATAGATCTTCAAGCATGTCACCCTACCCCAAGTATCAAGAAGGAAAATATGGTCAAACGATGTTCTTAGAGATAACACAAATTCTCTAGGTGTTTGCCTACCATTATGAGCAAGTTTTCACAATTCAGGATCCTTGTCTTGAACAAGATCAAGCCCTTCAGGGTTACCTCTGTGTGGTTCCCCATAAACTCTGAGAGGCCCAATATAAATTTTGTGAACAAATTCTCACCTTAGATGACCTTAAAGAGGTTGTCATCTCTATGGTGGTTGATAAGGATCCTAGCTTCGATGGGTTTCTGTGTGAGTTCTATCAGGCTCTTCGACCTTGTGTGGGTCCTAATCTTCACAAGCTCTATCTTAAAGCTTTTCATACCAGTATTTCTAGGATATTTTATCAATAAAGATAACATTAAATGTATTCCTAAACTTGGTGATCTAGAGGATATTTTTAATTGGCAACCTATCACCCTATTGAATGTTTCCTACAAGATTATTGTGAAGGATTTGGCTCTAAAAATTCACCATTTTCTCATTCTCATTGTTCGTCCCGAACATATAGGATTCATCAAATCCAAGTTTATTTTGGGTAATATCATTGCAGTTTGGGAATGAATGGAATGGGCTCAATGTTCCAAATAGTCTTCTCTCTTTCTTAATATTAACTTTGTCAAAGCTTATGATTGCATTGAATGGCCCTTTATTCTTGTGATGCTTGGAGCTCTTGGATTAAGACCAAGGTTTTTTCAATTTGTCCAGATGCTTTTTGGGGATGATTCTCCTTACATCACCATTAATGGTTGATAATCCTAAGCTTCTGTGCTCTTTCATTTCATTCATCAAGGGTGCCCTCTAGTTCCCTCTTTGTTGTTGCAAGGTGTGCGCCCTTGTTCTCCTTTTGTTGTGCAACACAATGCTCAGATTTGTGACATGGCTTAACCGCCTCTTGTGGATTGTGGTTGTATCAGGCATTAATAGGTCAATCTTTTGGTGCAACAACAAGCACACTTGTAACAAGTGGTATCAAAGCTTGGCCATAGGTTCAAACCCCTCACTTGTGCTGGGGGGGATTGTTGCAAGGTGTGTGCCCTTGGTCTCCTTCTATTGTGTAACGCATTGCTTAGGTTTGTGACATGGCTTAACTGTCTTCTGTGGATTGTGGTTGTATGGAGCATTAACATGTTGATATTTTGGTGCAACGACAACCACACTTGTAACATTTGTATGTGCTTGCAATGGAAGGGTTTGGAATTATGTTCGAAAACACCATCATTAAAGGCCTTGTTCAAGACATTTCCATGCCTAAGTCATTGCATCAGCTCATCAAATATAGTCATTTTGTTGAGAACTATTTTCTTATGCTCTTTGAAGAGGTGCAAAATATAAAAGAAGCCCCTAAATGCCTAGATACGTTTTGCTTGGCTTCAAGCTCTGTCATTCAATGGAACAAGACCCAATGTTATTTCCAACCCTTTCTTTCCAAGCCTCCCAAGCTCAGTGAGTACATCTAGAAGTGGATTGAACTTGGGACAATCTTCCATTTTTTGGGCATCCCTTTCGCTTTCTAGGCTTCTATTGTTGACATCTAGAATGTCATTTTGGCCAGAATTGAGAAGAAGCTTTCCTATTGGATTACCAAGCCTCTTGATGAATAGTATGAGGGGGGTAGGGCGGGGTGAATTAGTATACCAAAAAATGCTGAACTCAAACACTTAAACAGTTTAGCAGATAACCGGTATGACGGATTTACAAATAAACCGATTAAGTTAAATGCAAACCAAATAGCAAACAAAGAATTCACCCACAAGAGCACAATCACCATAACACAAGAGGTTTTGACGTGGAAACCCAAATGGGAAAAACCACAGTGAGCAAAAAATCACAAGTAACTATTTGCATAATAGAAACCAGACTAATTAAGGTCATACAATGTTCTTCACCAAAATAGATCCTATTAGGAATCTAGATCTCTGATAGGAGATAAGTCCTGTTAAAGACTACCTTGTGAGAGGATTTTAGATTCACAGTTGTGAACCACCTTGTTAGAGGATTTACAAAGGCTTTGCTAGGCCTACCCGGTTAAGGGTTTCAGACTTATCGAAGATGTGACTAATCAACAAGTGAGTGATCTAGATACTAGCACAGTATGCTTGGCTAGATCCATGATATCTCATTGTTAATGCATTTCAGCATTACTTCAGTCTTCAATATCTCCACACTCCTACTCTTCACACAAACCTAATCTTCTCTTCTATGAGTGCACATACAAAACCTCATCAAATACTAAAAACCCTAGACATGATGTCCTTATAAAGGAGTCTGATTTCATGTCGGTCCAATAGGATTATATTACAAGTTCCTAGGTTCAATGCATCTAGACACATTTGGTAACACGACACAAAATCACCGCCAAAGTGTCAGTGGATGATAATTCATCACAGAAATACTAGTTGGTGACTCATCACATAGTAATACCGGTTCATACATTTTACCGATTGCTGGTTGTCGAAAATGAAGACTAGAAAAATGTTAACTATTGCTTTGTTCCTTCATACTGCTTGAGGTCTTCATATCACTTTGGGTCTTCAGTCAATTTGTGACCAGTAAACATCTTCTGCAAAACACCAATAGTCTAAAGAATATAATACATAATACTGGTTGGAACAAATACCGGTTGAGCATAACTCATACATAAAGAAACTGATCTCAAAACAAGTGTGTCCATCAATGACAATCACAACATCATCAAAATGCCAACAATCTCCCCCTTTGGCATTGATGGCAACACTTAGGAAAATTTTGACATCTAAGTGTTTTTACAACAAAACTATGCCATAATCAAAATTACTCCCCCTAAGCATATACACTATCCCTTTTGTAGAAATTACAATGTATACTACTCCCTTAAAGAAATAACATGAAAGTATACATACTATGCACCAAAATTTTAGATACTACTCCCCCTTTGCCAACAATGACAAAGTACTGCAAAATAACCCTTGTTTCTCATTAATATTAAAATGGAGCAAATGCTTATGACAATAAGGAATGAAACTTATCAAAAACCGACTTAAAATCCTGCAAAAAAGTCTTCATGTCTAATGACCATGACTCAAGTAATGAGGTACCAACCTCACTTTCTATTTGCATTTGAGATACCTGTTCTTCCATGGCATCAATGGTACTCATCTCTCGAGTTACCGTTAGGGCTTCTAGATTGAGAAAGCACTTTTGAAGAATTTGCAGTCAAGGAAATAAGGCTAGTTGGAGTTCCTGCAAATCCCTTGACTAGTTACTAATCTCCAATTCAATCCGAGCATACTGAAGCTGATACCAGTGAATGGTTTGCCCATATGTAGTGAAAGAATCATATGGTGTATTTAAGTTGCTTATGTACGTCTGTAGCTCCGATTGGAGTTTATCTTTTTATGCAAGCACATCATCACAAAATAGATGGGGTTGGCTAATTTTGTTCATCAGTAGTTTTCCCTCATCCATAGCATCTCTTATATCCTTCTGTTGTTTCTGAAGTTGAGACCAAAGCTCATTTAGTTTCTTGACCAAGGCAGTGTTTAATGCCTTTTCATGCTTCTTCTTGGCATTTGCTTCAACAACATCTTCTAGACATTGAACCTGGTCCTCTACAATGGTACATAGAAGTTTCAGTTTAGCCAGAGAGGAATCGTTATTGGGGAGGTTAGTACCTAGAATCAAACTAGTGAGAGTGTCAACTATAGTTTGAATAACATCCTGTTCCTTTTTCCTCCTCAAAGTTTCCAATCTTTCTTGTGCAAGCTTTATGCTTTGCAATAGCTCTGATTCATCTACAGATTGGAGGTCGATAGAGTTGGTGATGTCAACTGGTTTGGCTTAACCACCGGTTGCCTTTGGAGTCTTCGCCTGTTTGGATTTTTCTGCTGCCTTCTTTTCTTCAGCTCTTTTATTTTCCTCTTATTTCTTCCTTTACTCCTCTTCATGTTTTTTCTTCTCTTCCTCCTTCTTTCTTTCTTCTTCTTTCTGCTTATCCTCTTCTTGTTATTTCTTCTCCTCTTCTTTCTATTTCTCTTCTTGTTTCTTCTTCTCCTCTTCTTTCTGCTTCTCCTCTTCTTGTTTCCTCTTCTCCTCTTCTTTCCACTTCTCCTCTTCTTGTTTCCTCTTCTTTCTTTTTCTCCTCTTGTTTCCTCTTCTTCTCTTTCTTTTTCTCTTCCTTTTTCTTTTTCTCTTTCGCTTTCTTTTTCTCTACCTCTTTCTCTACTTTCTCCTTATCAACCTTTTCCTTCTCTGCATTTGGAGTGACATCTTCACCATATAATGCATCCACATCAATAGTGTCCACCTGTTCTGTAGCTGGTTCTCCTTCACCATCAAATGCCTCATCCGATTTTCCAGTTTCCATTTCCTGTTCAGCTTCTCTATTTGCTTGAGCAACTTGATGCATTTTCATAATGGCTTTAGTATGGAAGTGTGTGTCTTTCACCACTTCAGAGGCTTTGCCTTCTAGTATCAAGAGTCTTCATCTTCTCATGAAGAAGAGACCTTTGTACCAGTCCATGATTTCAAACAATTCAAAGTTTGAAGCATCAGGGAAGTATTCTGCAAAAATATTTTCTCTGATCTCCTGTTCTCTCTTGATAGCAATGCGCCATTTATTATCTAAAGAATTGTATAAAGAATCAAGTGCCTCAGATCTAATTTTTGATGGCGATCGATCATAAACACATAAATAATTAGTGATTTCCCATCTACTTCTTTCTCACTATTGGAAAAATCATCAAAATACTCCTTCAAATCACCAAGCAATTTTCTTTTAATATTCTTAATAGTCCTCTGACAATGTGTCATCAGCTTATAAGAAGAGATGTCAATATTTACCGGTGCTAATGATGTAGGTGCATTACCAGTAGTTTTTGCTTTCTTCCTTATTTTCCTGGTCTTCTTAGCCTGCACTTCTGGTTCTGTATCCTCAGACTCTGGTGAGTTGCTTTTGGTCTTCCGCTCCCTTTCAAAAATTCTAGTGGTAGCAACTTCAAGTTTCTTTTTGGCAGGTGGCACTTGGTCACTTTAGGACTTGCTAAGGTAATTGGTGCCAATATCAATGGCACTGCCTTTCCCTTTTTCATTGAAGGTTCTTCAACTGTTGTTACCCTTTCAAAGTAGGTGTCGGTTTTCTTTTTGTTTGCATCTAAAGGAGAGGCAATCAGGGTAGAGGCATACCCATCCAACATGTCATACATCACCTCATATCCCATAGGTTCTAGTTTTTCCTTTCTAGGCTCTACCTCTTCCATTATGCACTCATCTACTTTAATGGTAAAACAGATGTCCTCTTCATATTTCTTAACAATGTCTCCAGATATCCTCATCCTCTGGCTCATCTTCCACTTGAATTCATCAAAGTATTTATTCAAGACTTTAGGATATCTGGTTCCCACCGCTTGGAGACTTTTCCTAATTTGTTTGGTGATCGGTTGGTCAGCAAAACATTTAATATCACCAACTCCCAGGAAATAGCCTTGAAATTAGAAAAATACACCTACCAAAAGTTGTCCAAATCTGAATCTTAAGGCACTGTCTTGTTTGATGGACTTTGAGTTTAATAGAAGTTGCTTGTGTAAATAGGTGCATAGATCAAATGAGGCATCCTCCTTAATCATTATGTGGCCGACATTCACCACATCAGCAAGGACAGAGTTTATTCTGCTAGCATAAAATACTCTATACCCAATCACCATGCAAGCATACTTGACCAAATCATCTTTGATGGGATTGACAGTCATTCCCTGTTGGTTGCTCAGAGAACCGGTGACCTTAGTCATTTCAGTCTTGATGACTTTCCTAAGGGTTGGCACCTCACCAATGTTGTAGAAACTGGTGACTGCATGAATTGCTTGTGGTGTTATGTCATACATCCGCTCCAGGTACATTTTATCACCATGTACTCTGCTCAAGATGATGCGGATGTGATCTTCTGTGAACTCTTCAAGAAAATAAACAACATTATGTAGTTTCTTCCTTTCTAGGATGGTGTATTCTGGTTTGATTTTCTTGTCATCCCCACAAAATAGACCTAGTTGGGAGTGAATCGCTAGGGATCCTAGGTCTTCCAATTTATAGTCAATGTACCCTGCAATATCTTCTTCAACAATGACTTTGGTAGGTATTTGAGATAGGGCATTGTATTTCATTTTCCTTTGAATAAATTCAGCTAAGTCCATAGGTACACTAGAGCTGGAGTGCGATGCAGAAGCCATAATTAACAAGAATTTCAAGAAATACCTTCACAAATTCAAAATTTAGGGTATGCCAATGCAGCTCACGACACACCACTTTGGTTGCTCGGTTACCGCTTAGTGTTCTTCACTGATAGATTGAAAATATCTTTGGATTCTTCTGTAATATTTGAATTCTCTTTGAATCGCAAGTCGAATCGCATTTTATCGCTCTGCACTTGACAATTTCTACGCTCGTAAACTAATAAGTGAAAATGACTTTGAAAATTCCTTTTAAACAAATTCTTCACCTACCATAATAAATGCTCCACCACTAGGGTATAAACCCTAATTTTGCCTTTTACCACTTCACAATCTTCTGCCAATTGACAGGTAACGTATATCGGTTTTAGGTCTTTACCGATATAAACTGAGGGTTCAAATATTTCACTGATATGCTCCCCCTAAGCTTTTCTAAAGCTCAGTTTGTCGGTTCAGAGACTTCCACACTAGGTGCAGAAAACGGTTCATCTTGTGACACTTCTTTAGGTTTCTTTTTCCATGTTTTATTCATTCATGCTTGAACGATTTCAACATCAATCTTCCCTTCTAGAGTGATTGTTATATCAACTGATAGGTTCTTTCTCATTCTGCAGGTTCTGGCAGGGTGTCCCAATTTGTTGCAATGATAGCATATCATTCTTGGTGTTCTCCATGGTCCATTGTTCATTCTACCATTCTTCCTTCTACATGTTGTAGCAGTGTGACCGCTACCATGATAGATCAAATAGGTTTCTCTCCAACCGGTTGCCACTTGATAGCCACTACCACCTGAGTAATGGTCATAGGCATTGTATCGGTTTGGATTCTAGTTCACAGTGGGTTCCGAGATAACTCCTTGAGTCCTTGGAGGGTGTCTACTAGTGTTGTGCACAATAGACCTACATTCAAATGCTCTATGCCCAAACTTGTTGCATGCATAACAGTTTCCATTGAATCTATTGGATCTAGGAAAACTATTTAGAAAATAAGGAAAATTATTGTAGGCCTTATTTCTACACACATTAGCAGTATGTCCTTCCTTGAGACAATTAAAGCAAACGTGTTTAAACTTTTGCTTACCTTTATCCTTTGATGTTGGTTGCTTCTTTGATGCTACATCTTTTGTTCTAGAGGTCTCACCTTCCTCATAGCCAGAAAAACCAAGTCCAGTGGTATTCTTTACCGGTTTTGTTGATTTAAGCTTTTGCTCTAGCTTAATAGTACTCTGATTGAATTTGGCAAGTATTTCCTTTGACTTGATGAGTTCCTTTCAAATAGTAGCATTGGATTCCTTCAAGGTTGCATTCTCAGAAATAGCTATGTTTAGTTCACCTTGCATTTCTTCTTTTTCCACTTTACTCTCTTGGAGATGGGAGGTAAGGGTACTGATTTGTTGCTTTAGCTTGGAGATCTCACGATCTTTGTCTTTTACCAGATCTTCAGCTTTCCTTCAGTTCTCAAGCTCTTGACACATTCTAATAGTTAGTCCTTCCAGTTCCCTTCTCAGGTTGGCATTGGATTCATTTAGTTTTTCAACTTCTTCAACTAGGGCATCCATGTTTGCTTCATCAGAAAAACTATTTTCAGTAAGCTCCATTAGTTTCTCAGCATGCTCTCTTCTTTTTGCCAGAGAGGCTTTATACTTGACTTTGAGTTCATCATAGGCTTTCTCAGTCTGAGTGAGACGATGAGTAAGTTCTCTCACAGTGTATTCCCCCATATCTCCTTCCAAGTGGTTAGACTTATAGAAAGGTTGGCTCTAATACCAACTAATGAATACTAAGAGGGGGGGGGGGGGTGAATTAGTATACCAAAAAATGTTGAACTCAAACACTTAAACAGTTTAGTAGATAACCGGTATGACAGATTTACAAATAAACCGGTTAAGATAAATGCAAACCAAATAGCAAAAAAAACATTCACCCACAAGAGCACAATCACCATAACACAAGAGGTTTTGACATGGAAACCCAAGTGGGAAAAAGCATAGTGAGCAGAAACTCACAAGTTACTATTTGTAGAATAAGATCAGATCAGTGAAGGTCATACAATGTTCTTCACCAGAACAGATCCTGTTAGGAATCTAGATCTCTGTTAGGAGATAAGTCCTGTTAAAGACTACCTTGTGAGAGGATTTTAGATTCACAGTTGTGAACCACCTTGTTAGAGGATTTACAAAGGCTTTGCTAGGCCTACTTGGTTAAGGGTTTCAGACTTGTCGAAGATGTGACTAATCAACAAGTGAGTGATCTAGATACTAGCACAATACACTTGGTTAGATCCATGATAGCTCATTGTTAATGCATTTCAGCATTACTTCAGTCTTCAATATCTCCACACTCCTAATCTTCACACAAACCTAATCTTCTCTTCTATGTTCGCACATACAAAACCTCATCAACTACTAAAAACCCTAGACATGATGTCCTTATAAAGGAATAGGATTACATTACAAGTTCCTAGGTTCAGTGCATCTAGACACATTTGGTAACATGGCACAAACTCACCACCAAAGTGTCAGTGGATGATAACTCATCACAGAAATACCAGTTGGTGACTCATCATAGAGTAATACTGGTTCATACATTTTACCGATTGTTGGTTGTCGAAAATGAAGACTAGAAAAGTGTTAACTACCGCTTTGTTCCTTCATACCGCTTGAGATCCTTGAACCACTTGAGGTCTTCATATCACTTTGGGTCTTCAGTCAGTTTGTGACCAGTAAACATCTTCTGCAAAACACCAATAGTCTAAAGACTATAATACATAATACCGGTTGAGCATAAATCATACATAAAGAAAGTGATCTCAAAACAAGTATGTGTCCATCAATGACAATCATAGTATCATCAAAATTCCAACACCTTTTTCTTTGGTTGGTAAATTTCAAGTTTGATCAAAGATTTTAATGGCCACCCATGTGTATTACTCTTCTTGTTGGGTGCTTTTGAATGCTTCTTACCTTCATCTGGAGAAGCTTCTTCATGATTTCCTTTCAACTTATTCTGAGGATCATTAAGGTTTTCACTATGTCGCTTGGAAGTTCTGCTATCTCCTACGGGAATTGGGTGGCCTTGGTCTCCTTTCCTCTTAGAGACAAGGTTTATCCCTCTATGCTAAATGGATTGTTCATGCCATTTTTGGCAATGAGGCTTGGAAAATCCTTCTTAGGCATTGTATTTCTTCGGGTTTTCCTTAGCACTGACCCACATGGAAGGGGATTGGCTTTCAAACCCTTCTTGTCATGCCATAGACCATTAAAATTCAAGGAACATTTGTGGCCAAAAGTATTTGGTGTGCATGGGAAACAGTTATGCCTTGGCTTTAGTGGGTTGGATCTAGTTTTAGGGATGGCTTGTCTTTTAATCACCACAATCTATGGTGGTCTTTGCTTATTCACCTTCACGGGATTGCTCTGCCTCACATTCCTTGGGTGTGTGCCTTATGGTTCCACAAAAAATATATTTTCACTCCTAGAGATTTGTTCTATAGAGCCACTATGAGTCTTCACACTTGGGAAGATGTTAGGGTTTAGTTTCATCTCGCTCAGCCAGATTGCTAGAATTTCAATAGGCTGGTGTCCTCTCTACCTTCAAATATGTTGCATAAGTTGGGCGTTTATTCTTGTAAGCCCTAGTGGAAGGATTGGTGTTAGTCTAGACATTGCTTTATGTAATTACAAGCTACAATAAGGTTATCATTGGCTTTCTCTACATTTTCCAATGAATCAGGTCCTCAATTTAAAGTGGCATTTGCAGTCACTTTTATCTATTTGGCAATGTTATTTTCAGACAGTTTGGTTTATTGTTATAGAACCCAATTTGGCCCATTTTGCTTTGTGTATTATTTTCTAAGGCTTTCCATTGGGCTCTCGACTTTGACATTTAGAGGTTTTGGACCCTAGATGCCCTTTTTGTGGCCAAGCAAAAACTTTGAAGCACATTTTTTGGTTTTGTCACTGTGATGAAGATTTTTTGATTTGGAACCATGATTTGCTCTGCCCTTTTAGACCGGAACCTTTTTCTTGGTACATGATGCTCTTAGGGATTGAACTCATATTCCCTTCAAGTATACCTAGATCTGGCATGCTTTCAAGGTGTAGATTCTCTTGAATTTATAGAAAGATCAAAATGTTGTTCTTTTTGTTGGCAACAATAATGAAGGAAAACTGAGAGGGGGGGGGTGAATCAGTTTTCACTGAATCTACAAACTTAGCCACAAATACAAATTTGATGAACTACAAAAACAAAAAAGATAAGCAAATTGATAGCTTAACACACAACACCAATATTTTGATGTGGAAAACCCGATTAAGGGAAAAACCATGGTGGAAACCTACCGACAATAAGATGATACTCTGCAGTAGTATGTGAAAATGATTACAATGAGGAATACACATGCATTCAAGCACACTACCTAGAGCTCACTACTCAAAAGATGATGGCTTGGAAGGCTACAAACCTCAGGGAAGTCTCACTGAATTACAACAAGATTCAGACTACAATCTAGAAGGAATGAACTGCAATAATAGCATCTGCAAATGCCTGATGACAATCCCGATTAAGAACATTTGCCTGCTTTGCAACACCAATATCTAATCAATCATAATGTCGAAGGATGAATCACTTGTTCACACATACACCACTCTTTGATAATGTAGACACAACCTTGATACACCAATTACAAGACAATATCACCTATTTATACAATTCATTAACCTTGACAACAAGTTCGGCTAAACCCTCAACTCATAATTACAAAATTACATCAAACAATACAAAGATCAACCATTAGACCAATATAATTTTATACATGACATAACATGGACCTAAATCAAATTCCCAAATGCTCATATCCAACGATAATCACGCCAATATCAACCGTAACACGCTACACCACCAAGGAAAACCGCATAACATGAAGAACATCATCGGATCAACAAAATCGCCAAGAACATGCACAACAATCAATGTGGATCATCAAAACAAATAGGACACAATTAGGAAACACCAATAAATATGTTATAATTGTATACACTTAAAATTGGCTATGGGCAATTAAATAAATATTTTATATTTAATTAATGTTAATTCCTCTATTAAATAATTAATTTGAAAAGATTAATTTATTTAATTCACTTTCATTAATATTCTTCTATTAATTAATTAAATTGAAACAAAGTATTAATTAATTCATTAATCCCTTTCTTCTAAACCAATTAATTAAATATCTAATATTTAGTTATCTCCCATCCACTATCCTATAGTCTCATCTCCACATCACTTCCTCTTTTGCCAACTCATCAATCATGTGGCTAAATATATTAATATTTTTAAATATTAATATAGATAATTTATCTTCAACTTCCAAATCATAAATCAAAGAATGTGTACGTACACACATTTCTCAACTTCCCTATATTTTCTCCAACCTTCCTACATATTTGGAGGGAGTTGAGTCCTCTTGTCCTCATATCCCTAAATCTTCTCCAACTATCCTATATTCTCTCAAGTTTTCATCTTCAGTCAAGGTGAGTCTTCTGACATTTGGCTTCTCCTTCCACCTTTTCCTCCATCATGTAGGTGTAGGAGGAACATCTTCTACCTTTATCTCTCACATCTCAACCTCTTATTTCATAGTCATCCAAATTGCAAGATTTAATCAAGACTATTGATCTCCGCCACCTAATCTTATCCTCTCAAAAATCTATAAATAGAGGTCTCCTAAGCCATGTTTGAAATAAATAGCTAATCTCATAGTGAATCTAGGAGTCTTCATTTTGCATCTATGAGTTTTGAGTTTGAAGCAATTTAGCATTTTAGGAGTTTTATCATAGCGTAGCATTATCTTTGCATATTAGTTTAATATCATTTAGCATATCATATAGTAATCATCAATCAACAACCAATTATCTGTCCATTCTTCATGTGCGATCTTGGAAGCTAAACATTGCTTGTTTGAGAGAAACATCAATCTGCAACCAAGAACTATGGGGATAGGACACAATGAGACATAAGGGTAAATAGGTATAATCTTTGATATTTTGTTATTTTACTTTTTTTCATTGGTTGAAGCTTGAGTTCCTATAGAATTTTGTATTTCGTGATGAGCTAACAAGTTGCAGGTTTATTCTATGGAGTTTAACTTAAGTCAATACATTTTTGGTGCCCACCGTGGGGCTGAGGCATCACATCCTTCCAATATCCTGTCTTTTTCTTCATAGCTTAGATTTCATTTCATGTAATCATGTCTTTGTAAGCTAGTTTCACGCTTGTGTGTTATTTGGAAGCTCTTTTATTCTGTAGGATAACGCATTTACTGCTTATGTTAATGCATTTACGACACAGATTCACGCTTTTGTGACGGAGGTTAACGCTTTTGTGATGCAGGTTAACTCTTTTACATATTTTTATCATGCATATACTTGTTTAGCGCATTTACTCTGTTATTCTACAAAATTGGAATTTTACAGTTTGTCAGCTAACTCTTTTTGTAGGTTCGACCGTCCAAGACAAGATTTTTGAAAAACCACTAACTGGGTGTTGTAGGGTTTATTTTTAAACAATTTTTCATGCATTTCCTCACTGAGAAAAATTAAAGGTTTTTCAAAGTAAAAGATCATACTTGTTCATCTAATTTAACTAGGGGTGAAAGAACAACATGCAAACTTGCATTGAGTGTCTTCTTTAGATTAGTTGCACTTAGATTAATTTAGGAGGAAAATCAATTTTTGTTCACTGTGATTGTCAAAGTGGTAGGTTATTATGCTCTCACCTCAACCAGGTGATCAGAAAATCAAACCCACTTTCTAGAATGTTTAACCTTTAGAGGGCCTGCCTCTCGAGTATCCCTTAAGGCTCGGTGAGAGGGGAAGACCCAAGTGGAAACAAGCTAATGCCAAGGGGTAAGTGCACAAAGATGGTGGTCAAAAAGTGGGGTATAAGTGGACACTTTTTTTTTCTGAAATCAGGTGAACCTGAACTTGGAGCCAAACTTTGAAAGTCATCCACTCAAGATATTAAGATAATCAAAGAACAAATATTCTAGTACTCTGAATCTAGTTTCCAAAATACTAAACTTTTTCAAAATTGGATAAGATTAAGGGGGTCAAATCCTTCGTGCACAAAAAATAGACCCTGATTTTTTCTAAAAAATATAACATAGTGTATGATGTGTGCATCAAAAAAGTCATAGTTAGATTTAGTATTTTGTTAAATCCTTCGGCAGAAAGATAGTTAAGAGTGAGCACTAGAAGATGTGTATTTTTTTGTAATTTTTTGTTGAGTATTTTGTTTTTTATGATTTTTCCAATCGAACACATCCTGAAAATTAGGTACATGTTCGTGCACGAAGCATAAGTTGCACTAAACAAATTGAAAATACAATTTTATTTTTTTTAATTGTAAAGAAAGTGCACTACAATAATATTTTTTTATTTCAATTTGGATAATTATATCAAAAGTTATTAAAAAAATGGTGCACCCATGTCTGTGAGGACTATGGAGACACTGGTAAAAGAAATTCAATAATAATATGTTATTGTTGTTCAAATTTTAAAAAAATATATATGGTTAGAAAGCTCAAAAGATGAGCGAAAATATGGTGGCAATTTTAGAAATACCCACTTGATTAAGTGTAAACCTGATGACAAAGTCGATAAACCAAGTTGATAAAATAAAACACATCAAAATGAGAGAAATGGAGGGAAATCAAACTTCCAAACCATAGCTTTGTCATCTAGGCCTATTTCCAAGCCTAAACAGTCAAAAGAGAGTACGGGGTACTTATGGTATAAAAAGCGCGTATGGGGTACTTCTTGTGTAAGAAGCGCACACGCGCTATTTTTACTATAAATGATGCATACGTGCTATGTTTACTATAAATAGTGCATATGCCCTAAGTTTGTTTAAATTTTGGGTGTGTGTATAACATGATATTGTATATATAATATATGTATATACATATAATATATAATATTTATATATATCTGTATATAATAATATATAATATATTAAGTATATATACACACACATATAAGTGTATTGTCTCCCACTCTCAAGTGCATACAAGGTGCCTCTCTCTCTCTCTCTCTCTCTCTCTCTCTCTCTCTCTCTCTCTCTCTCTCTCTCTTCCTCTACCTCTCTCTCCCTCTCTCCCTCTCTCCCCTTCTCCCTTCCTCCATACCACATCTCTCTCTCTCTTCTTCTCTCTCTCTCTCTCTCTCTCTCTCTCTCTCTCTCTCTCTCTCTCTCTCTCTCTCTCTCTCTCTCTCTCTCTCTCTCTCTCTCTCTCCCTCCCTCCCTCCATACCCCACTACAACTGTGTCTGCACTTCTATAGAAGTAAGTGAATTTATTTCTTGTCTGCAACTTCCTCTTTGATTTTTATCATGTATGCTCTCCTAAGAAAATTGACCGATGGATTTGTGTGTGTATATTGAATAGGAGGAATAGGGTCTGAAATTGAACCATGGGTGCATTACCATGACAAACAAGGAAACCTCCAGAAATATTCTTCTTGAATGTGTTTGTAATGAGCTAAGCAAATGTGGAAAATAGTGTCAACAAAGCAAAATGATGAGTGAGAGTACCTGCAATATGTTTTTTAGAAGGAAATAGCTGGTAGGAAGAGAAAGAGGGAGAGTAACACAAATGATGCCCTAGAGAATGATAGTGGTGGGTATGCAAGAGTTCCCATGTTGTTACACAACACCTATCACCTAAAGAAATTAAAATTTGTTGTAAGCATGGCAATGGTAGTATATGATGATCATCACTTGTCAAAAGGATTGGAAGGGTACATACCCATGAAGAAATCAAGTGTCTAATTCCTATAGTCACAATCGAGATCAGTCCTATAACCTTGCAAATTTAATAGCATCATATGTTTTAGAAAGGCAATACTCATAGGGTTAGGTCAAGCTCTTACACTTTCTTTTTAGTGAAGCCTCATTGTTTGTTCACTTGGAGTTTCTCTTATGCTGACAATGGTCTAACTTAGCTATATCAAAAATAAACTACTAATGTTCTATTGTATGATATTTTATTCATAACTTTAAATAATATATCATTTTATTATCCCACCATATGACCCCTTAGGTGTCATTAGAGGTCAGATTGTTTCCTAAGAGGTCATATGGTGTCTTGTGACCCCTTAGGACACCATATGACCCCTTAAGACACCATATGACCCATAACAACACCATATGGTGTCCTAAGGGGTCATAGGATGCCATATGACCCCTCGGGACACCATATGACCCATAACAACACCATATGGTGTTCTAAAGGGTCATATGGTGTTCTATGACCCCTTAGGACACTATTTGGTGTTGTTATAGACCATATTGTTTGCTAAGGGATCATATAGTGTCATATGACCCCTTAGGACACCCTATGACCCCTTAGATGTTGTTAGGGGTCATATTGTGTTATGCTCTCTCTCTCTCTCTCTCTCTCTCTCTCTCTCTCTCTCTCTCTCTCTCCCTCCCACCTCCTTCTCTCTCCCTCTCCCCTACTCTCTCTCTCTCTCTCTCTCTCTCTCTCTCTCTCTCTCTCTCTCTCTCTCTTTCTCTCTTCCTCTCGCTCCCCCCTCCTTCTCTCCCTCTCTCCCTCCCTCCCTTCTGCCCCCCTCCTCTCTCCCTCCCCCCTCCTCTCTCCCTCCCCCCTACTCTCCCCCCCCTCTCTCTCTCTCTCCCTCTCCCTTCCTCCATACCCCTTCTTCTCTCCCTCCCCCCCTCTCCTCTCCCTCCCCCTCCTTCTTCTCTCCCTCCCTCCTTCCCTCCCTCCCCCCTCTCTCTCTCTCTCCTTCTCTCCCTCTCCCTCCTTCCCTCTCTCTCTCTCTCTTCCTCTCCCTCCCCCCTCCTTCATCTCTCCCACTCTCCCTCCCTTCCGCCCCCCTCCTCTCTCCCCCCCTACTCTCCCCCCTCTCCCTCCCTCTCTCTCTCTCTCTCTCTCTCTCTCTCTCTCCCTCCTCCCTTTGCATTCACATTTTTTCTACTACAAATAGCGCATACAAGGTACTTAACCTATTAGTCCACTGCCCTGCCATAACTTTTTTAAGGTGTAGGAGTGCATACGTGGTACTTATTACTTGTAAGCATGTATAAGGTACTGAGCCTATTAGTTCTCTACCCTGCCATAACATTTTTTAGGCTTAGGAGTGTTGGCAAATGCACACTCCAATGAGAAATTATAGGTGATTGAAGGTATTGTCATTGATGGAAACCTTACAATCATGTGATATCGGTAGGCAGACACAGGCACCAACACCGATAGACTCTACACTGACACCGAAAAGATTGATCACCGGCACCATGGCCGATAGGAATTTTGTTTAAATATATTTTATAATTAATGGTAAAATCTTTTGTAAGATGACTTGGCGAATTGTAATATGACTCATACATGTACGAGATCATTATAGATCATTTAAAATGCAAAGTATGAAAAGAATATAGCAGACCTAATGTGCGAATTATTGGAATAAGGGTTTATGTATATAATAGAGCTTAAACCGGTATTGAATCTAACATAGTAGATGTTGATTTGAAGCAGTACAAGATGTTGGATTAGTATAATCCATTTTGTAAGTTAGTGTGACTTCCTTTTGTAATTGAGTAATGAGCTCTAGGCACTTGGCCATCCTGCATGTGCAGGCCCCAATTGTAAGCAGTAATATTCTCTTATTGGCCGGTAAGTGAATATTGTGGGTCACAAATCCCATTGAGGTTTTTCCCACATCGGGTTTCCTCGTTAAAATATTGTGTTATGGTGTGTCTCTTATGTTGTGGTCGCTATTCTTATTTACTGCATTATTTTTGGTTTACTAGTGCACAGTTTTGATATGCTTTTCATGTTATAAGTTATGAAAATTATTATACCGATCAGATATTGATTCCCCCCCCACCTCTCAGTATCTTTGGGAATCCTAACAATTGGTATCAGAGCCTGGTCCTCTATTTTCAAAAGCCTAATAGCTTGAGGAAGATCTTGACACCGGTAGAGATGGAAAATTTGAGAAAGCAATTGGAAACATCTCTTTCAGACTATGATGTAGAAAAAGTAAAGAATATCAAACTTGAGGATGATCTGAAGGCTGCACATGATATCATTCAAGGACTTCAAGGAAATTTCACTATAGCAAGGAATAAAAGAAGATAACTTTGTGAAATATGTAGAATGGTGAAGATGAAAAGGAAACTCTTAATGATCTGGTGAACCAACTGAGACAAGATAATTGTACAATGAAGAATGAGATGCAAGATATGACTATGAGATTTTGTAAAGAAATTGAAGATAGAAAGAAGAATGAAGATGATTTGGCTAGAAGATGAAATGATGCTGGAAATGAAAACACAAGACTCAGTCATGAAAATGATATGTTGAAGACAAATTTGATGCACACATAAAATGACATAACTGAACTCATGATACAGAAAGAAAGGTTGGAGAATGAATTGATTGAAGCAAATCAACACAAGGAGAAATTGAAGAAAAGTTTAGAAGAACTCGTTGACATGCTAAAGAATCGGAAACCTAATGGTGATACAAATAGCCTTGGCTTTGAAGTTGGTGAAAGCTTCGGTACTACAAACAATCATGATCATAGTAAACCGGTAAGACAACCTAATGCTTACAAATTCAATGGGAAATGCTTTAACTGTAAAAAGTACGGTCATAGAGAAAATCAATGTAGATCTAGAAATTATCAGAATACTAATACACCCACCAGTCAATGTTCTAAAATAAACAAAACTAATCATAAGTCAGAAAACTACAGAATGAATGTAAAATGTTATGTTTGTGGAAGATTTGGACACTTATCTAATCAATGCAGAACACATACCGACATAGGATATGGGAAAGCTATTCAGAAAAACAATGTGACTTGTTATGCTTGTAACAAGATTAGACATATTGCAAAATTTTGTAGAAGCAAGAAACCATCGACAAATAACAAAGGTCCTAGTTTGAAAGGTAAAGAAAAAGTTGAAGAGGTAAAGCAAGAGTTTTGAAAACAATGGATCAGAAAGTCAGATCAGAATGTTGATGGGAATACTCCTCCACCGATAGAACAGAGTATCACTCCATTGGTAGGAGACTCTTCATCTAACTGAAGGAAAATCCTTTGGGGGTTTAGAAACAAACTGAAAAAACATGCTAACATACCATCGATTGATGGTGAGAAGTTGAAATTACTTCTTTACCAGTAGATGAGTTAAGTTGTGACTTAACCAGCAAGCATTAAATGTGGTAGTTGGAGAAAATAACATTATAAAGTGAGTGTTTTGGCTCCTTTTTCATTCACCGAGCATTCAAATCTTTGAGAGCATGAAAATTCCCGAGCGAAGGCATCCTTAGCAAAGAAGTGAAGCAGTTCATCCAAGCACTCATCCTAAATGCAAATTGAGGTATTTATAACTATGGCTTCCTCATCCACTCCTAAATTTATTGCAAACCCTACTGTGATTGAAGTAATCAAGCACCCTAGACTCGTATTCAAGCTTGTTCCTGAAATTGCGAAGAAAGATGATACCATAGGTGCATTTTCTTAAATTCCTAAGGGAGTAGTATATGTTGAAGACCCTAGGATATACATACATTGTTATATAGAGGAATTAGGAGATGATGAAATCTAGAACATGTATCGGACTGTGATTTGTGATAAATTTGGAAATATCAAACCAGAACATAAGATAGTGGAAACCCTAGTTTTTACTGAAATCCTTAGTGGCCCGGATTTTCCCAAGGATATTATAAGGATTGTGCTAAGTAGAGTGCATGGAAAATTCTTTTGGTTGGATTCAATCCATAAGATCACCAAAGAAGCAGTAAAGGCAGTAATAGGGTTACCTTCCACCGGTAGCAGGCCTGATAGAACTAAAAAGGTCTCCAATGACATAGTAATAGACCTAACCAACGCGACATTTGACAAAAGGTCTCTAAGGGTAAATAATGTGAAGGATATCAATGTCAGATTTGTCGGTATGATTTTAGGCTACAAGGCTAGACATTGAAATAGGTTAAACTTAGTATTAAGCCTATGCATTAAAAGTGCATATAATATGGTTAACAACAATGCTAGAATAGATGTGGGAATGGCTCAAAGATGAATTAATAGACAATCTGAAGAAGATAAAGGGAGATAAGAAAGGAACCTTTAGATTTGGAAATTTACTTGTATGTTTAATGTTGTATATTACTAAACAAGTACCCGGTATTGGTAGGAGAGATTTTGGTTTTGACATACCGGTAGGAAAGCAACTTTTAGATACACTAAACAACATGGGAGATAACAGGGAGTAAAACATAAATAAACATTTTCAGGCACTAAAATATCAAATGAAGACTAGAACAAGACTGTCACAGACAATTGTGGATAAATATCAAAAGGAAATATGTTTTGTAATTAAGAAAGATGAAATATAGATGGAGGCAGTTATCCCTCGGACTATTTGGGTAACTGAAATGGGCTATGAAATAGATGATAACATCATAGAAACTTATGCAAAAGCCCTCCTTGAAGCACCAAAGGAACCTACTGAGAAAGTCTTTGGAAATGCAGAAACAATTGAAAGTGGAATTTAGTCAAGGAAAAGGGTTAAGAAAGTTGAACAAACTGTGAAGAAGGGAACCCGACAGACAAAGGCAATTAAGGAAGATGTTTTGAAACAAACTGGTATCAAGGAAAGTGAGCTGGAAGGACTTCAATCGGAAGCTCATCTTTCACTGGTTGGAACTTCTTCTGAGAGTGATATACTGACAATATTCAAAAGGGTGGAAAGAAAAAGAAAACCCTCACCAGCACTCTCACCCACACCCAGGAGAACCAGACAAAAGCAATAGGCAGTGAGGCCTCCAACAAGGAAGCTGAATCCGAAGAAGAAAAAGGTAAAACAAGACATTGCTCCGCTAGATAAGCTCCTTAGTAAAATAACAGAGGATGGAAAGTTGAAGAACATTCGCAAACTATACAATACACTTTCTGCTAATGACAGAGAGAGCATATAAGACAGTGTAATTTTACACTTGGATATTTACAAGAAATTTCTGATGGAAATTGTTGATGAAATACCCATTGATCTTTACAGAAGACTTGAAGCTAGAAGGGTAGCTATTGTTGAGCTGTATAAGAAAATAAAAATTGAAAAATTACGTGCAGCTCACCCAGTGAACTCACCTGAAGAAATAGATCAATTAATCGGTGAGTCCAACTAGACTGTATTCTCAACCGGTCACTGACATGTAGTGCTCATGGAAGGGAGAATGAATGAAATTTCAGAAGAGACTGCGGACCAATGGGACATATTCTTTGTTAAAAAGGAGAAATAGGAAGAACTCAAAAGACCCAAGACTATTAGAGTATATCAAAAAGACAGGGATAAGGGGAAAGACAAGGAAGGTGGACCTCTGAACCTTAAGATAACTGACAACTTACCCCCACCTCCTTCAGATACTCCACCAGTAGAAACAATTGACACTCAACCCACTACTGAGAGTATGGAGACTCCTCTAGAGGATACAAATCCTGAGTCCGAAGTTTTCTATACCATGAATATTGATACACAAGAGGTGAATATTGTGGTAGATAAAGAAACCACTGAGGATAAGAAGAAAGATGTGGCTACTGAGGCACTGACTGCAGATGTGGAAATTAATGATAGCATAGAGATAAAGAAACTGGCAGAGGACTCTACTGAGAAACAATCAGAGAAATATGAAATGAATAGTGCAGAGGCAAATATGCATAAACCGGAAGTACATTCAAAGACTACATCTGAGAAACCGACAATTGAGAGCTCAGAGAAACCATCTGAGGAACTAGAACAGAAACAGGTTGATGTACAAGTTCAAACTGAGACAATGCCACCGACAAAAACTGAAAAACCAAAACCTTTGCTAATAGAAATGCATACCCAAACAGATCCTCCTAAGAAAGAGGAAAGAAAGGTTATTACTACACCCGGCATCATGGAAATTGTAAAAATAGTTGGACAGACATCTGGTACTTCTATAGCATAATTCTAGCCTACAAATGTAACAGAGGTCTTATTGGACTCAATAAAGAAAATCACAGACTATAGTGCACAAGCCTATAAGACTATTAATGATATAATCCCCATTCTCAAATTGATAGCACCCAAGTGCATTGTGGATAATAAAGATTCTTTAGGTCAACTAGACACATTGTCTAAATACATCACTGACAACATTTTGACAATTGATCAAATAAATGAGAACACAGTTAAGGAGAAAATGAATAAAGAGAAAGAGAAATTCTTTGATGAAATAATAAAGAAGCACATGGGACACATTGGCACCCTTTTACCTGCACTAAACAAAATAATAATGGAGTTTAAGCAACTCTATAGAGATACATGCAAGACAAATGTTCTGACAACGGATATAGACAAGGAAATAAGTAAGGTACAAAAGGAGATTGACAATATAGCTGATAACCTCATCAGTTCATCTGAACATTATCAGTTACAAAGTAGAAGATACATAGTCTTGAAGAAAAACTTGAGAAATTTTAAAATGAAAAAGACAAAATAAAAGGGAAGGCAAAAGACCTTAAATGCAAACTTAATTGGAGTACCTCATCTCTTTGAGTAAAGAGATCTCTGAGGCACTTGTTCAAGGACTGAAGACACCAGAGGAACAAATGCATCATCTCACTGGTACTATTCAAAGGATAGAGGTTGCACTGAAAGACAATGAAAAGTTCACTGAGAGTCTAAATTTGGCATTAGCAGAACTCTTTTAGATTGTAACCCACAGGATACAAGGATCCAGGTAGGAAACACACTCCACTGATAGCAAATTGTTAGGTCCCAGAGACAACTGAGAGGGGGGGGGGGTGAATTAGTTGTCTAATTAATTTAAACCAAAAACAACTTAATCAACTTTCTGCTTAATATCGGTGAAACAATCTTTTATATCGGTGGACAGTTTTATCAGATAATTGCAATACCAGTAAAGATTAATGCATGAAACAAAAGGACAAAGTCATCCACAACACATAACACCAATATTTGTACGTGGAAAACCTATAAGGGGAAAAACCACAGTGGGAAACCTTACCCACAATCAGATGATACTCTGCACATGCAGAAAGGCCAAGCGCCTAGAGCTCATTGCTCAAACACAAAATGGGATTCACATTGACTACAATTGGATGGTTAAATCCAATAAGACTGTACTGCTCAAAATAATATCTTCATATGTTGGATTTAGTACCGATGTAGTTCTAATTGTCTTCACAAGAACCCTCCTTCAATCTTCAAATGATGTCTGTATGTATAGCTCTGCTTATTCTCGCATATATCTTCACACAATCATTTTTCGCATTCCACACTTGATCTTACAAATAAGATATTACATTTATACCATAACCTAGGACCAATTTTAGTAGGTCGGCTCTACAAGATATATTGCAATAAAATCATTTTACAAACAAAACAATATCCGATGCAATAACCAATTCAACATGTCGGCTTGATGTATTTACAACAATAATAAATCATCTTCAGAGTATGTCGTGCTGATCTGGAAAAGATAAATCTGCTGGTGTAACTTGGACCTATTTGCCGGTAACAACAAATATGCAAATACGAATATACCAATAAACAAAACTCCAGGACAAGATGTCAAAATGATGTCTTCGACATTACCAAGTGTTTTCCATATCATTCCAAGTGTCGGTGATCATTATATCTTGTCAGTGTACTAGATACCGGTGACTGTGCATGAGTCACTTACTTGTCGATGAATGTTGTTGATTCTCCAAAGTGCTAGAGTTGATAAGTGTTTAGTAGGTGTTGACATCAATGACAAAACCATACCAAAATACCAACAATCTCCCCCTTTGGCATTGATGGCAACACAAGATGGAAAAACCATCAAAGTGCCAAAGCAGAAATGCTAAATACCAAAAACCAACACTCTCCAAAAAGAGGATCATAACCAGAAATCAAAGTACAGATATAGAGAGTAATAATCTCTCCCAAATAACAATCTCTCCCCCTGGGAGAAACATGTGTTTTCCTTGTGTTTTTCCATACCAATCTCTCCCCCTTTGACATCAAATGCCAAAGTTATTACAAAACCAAGTTCATATACAAAATACCAACCAATTTAGTATACCAACTACTCCCCCTGAGAAGTAGCTTCCTCATCAAAGACGGAGTAAAAGATTTCTCTGTTAATTCTACCGATTGATGACAAACATCAACTTCCTAAGTCTCTACCGGTGGGGGTATGACCCCAAACTAGTCTCTGAGATATTCAAAAGTCTCCTTAGGCAGAGGTTTAGTGAAGATATCTGCAATCTACTCTTTAGTATTCACATAAACCAGTTTTATTTCTTTTGCTTCAACATTTTCCCTTAGAAAATTCAGTTTGATGGAAACATGTTTTGTTTTAGAGTGTAGTACCGGATTCTTAGATATATCAATTGCTGCAATGTTATCACAATAGATAGTAATAGGTTCCTTGCATTTTACCTTTATGTCTTTCAACATTTGCTTAAGCCATAGTACATGTGTACAGTTAGTTGTTGCTGCAACATATTCTGATTCTGTTGTTGATAAAGATGTACAACTTTGTTTCTTACTCAACCAAGAAACTAGTTTGTTTCCAAGAAAGAATGCTTCGCCGGTGGTGCTTTTTCTATCATCCACATCTCCTGCCCAATTTGCATCTATGTATGCACATAATTCAAAGTTTTCATCTCTAGGATACCATAATCCAAGATTTATATTGCCTTGTAAGTACCAGAAAATCTTTTTTACTATTGATTCATGATTTTCTCTAAGATTACTGTGAAATCTTGAAACAATACATACTGCATTCATAATATCAGGTCTGGTTTGTGTCAAATATAGTAAACCTCCTATCATAGATTTGTATCTAGTTGGATTTACAGGGGTAGATTCATCCCTTAGTGATAGTTTGTCATTTGTAGTCATAGGTGTGCTTACCAGTTTAGAGTTCTCCATCCCAAATTTCTTTAGTAACTCTTTTAAGTACTTGGATTGACTCAAGAATATACTTTTATCAGTCTGTGAAATTTGCAATCATAAAAAGAATTTTATTTCTCCAATTATAGACATTTCAAATTCCTGCTGCATTTTAATAGAAAATACTTTACATAATCCATCTTCTCCTCCAAATCAACAAAAACTTCTATAACCAAGATGTCATCATTAGTCACTTTATAGTATAAGTTGTTGTCAGCATTACCTTTAGAAAAAACAATCTTTAAAAGATACTTATCCAATCTTGCATACCAAGCTCTTGGAGCTTACTTTAATCCATACAAAGCTTTCCTTAACCTCCAAACCATATCTTTGTTATCTGTCAAAGAAAATCCATCAGGTTGTTCAATGTAAAATTTTTCTTGAAGATCTCCATTAAAAAATGCACATTTAATATCCATTTGATACACTTGTAGTTCTTATGTGCTGCAAAAGCCAAAAATAATCTTACTGCCTCAATTCTAGCTACCAGTGCAAAGGTTTCATTGTAATCAATTCCTTCTTTCTGAGAATATCCCTTACACACTAGTCTTGCTTTATTTCTGATAACCTTACCATCTTGATTAAGTTTGTTTATGAATACCCATTTGGTTCCAATTACATTTTTATCTTTAGGCCAGGGAACTAATGTCCAAGTGTTATTCTTCTCAATTTGTTCCAATTCTTCTTCCATAGCTTTAATCCAATATTTATCTTCACATGCCTCATTAATAGATGATGGTTCAATTTGAGAAATGAGACATACCTCTTCATTTTCCAATCTTCCTCTTGCCATAACTCCTTTATACTTGTTTCCAATTATCTAATCTTCAGAATGATTTAGACTTACATACCGGGGTGTCTTTGTTTGCTATTGTTCCTCAGTTACTGTGGAATTTTCAAATGATACCGGTGTAACTGGATCTTCATTCTGTATCGGTGGATTCAGTGTAGGTTCATTTGTCAAAATTTCTGTTGCTGGTTTAGAGTCTATATACCTTGAAGTTCCTCTAAATTTTTCATCAATCTTTACATTTTTACTTTCAACAATTTTCTGCAATCTTTTGTTAAAACATCTATATGCCTTACTCTTAGATGAATAACCAAGAAATATTCCTTCATCACTTCTAGGAACAAATTTGCCAATATACTCATCTCTTCTGATATAGCATTTACTTCTAAAAATTCTAAAATATTTAAGAGTAGGAGTAATACCAAACCATAGTTCATGAGGGGTCTTACCGGTTTCACCTTTGATGTGAACTTTGTTGAATGTATAGACCATTGTACTGACTACCTCTCTCCAATATACATGTGGTAGGTTTGCTTCTGATAACATACTTCTTGTTGCATCCAGGATAGTTTTGTTTTTCCTTTCAACAACTCCATTATGTTGTGGTGTCTGAGGTGTTGATCGTTGTCTTCTGATTCCATTTTCTTCACAGAATGCATTAAATTCCTTAGATGTAAATTCTCCTCCTTGATCTAATCTTAGACATTTGATTTTCTTACTGGTTTCATTTTCTACCATAGCTTTGAACAGTTTGAACTTTCCAAGTGCTTCTAACTTTTGTCTGAGAAAAGTAACCCAACACATTCTAGAGTAGTCATCAATGATTAGCATGAAATATCTCTCACCTTGTAAGCTTTTAGTTCTAGCTGGACCACATAAATTAGTATGAATTAAATCAAAACCATTATTCTATTTTTCTGAAATACTTTTGAAACTAGCTCTAACTTGTTTTCCAAATTGACATTCCTTACATACTGTATTGTGAGGTTTGACAATTTTAGGTAAATCTCTAACTGCCTTAGTAGTACTGATTTTCACCATGCAATCAAAGTTTACATGACAGAGTCTCTTATGCCATAGCCAACTTTCATCAATATGTACAATTAAGCATGTCTTTTCACTATTATTCAAATGAAATATATTGCCTCTAGTCTGATTACTGGTTGCAATTTCCAAACCAGTTCTATTCATGATTTTGCATTTTCCATTTTTGAATTGTAACTGAAATCCTTTCTCAACTAATTGACCAACACTCAAAAGATTATGCTTCAATCCTGCAACATAGTAAACATTGTTAGTATTATGCTTATCATCAAGAGATATTGCACCCTTACCTTTGATCAAACAAGCTTTATCATCTCCAAATCTTACTAAGCCTCCATTGTATTCTTGAAAGTTCAAGAATTTACCTTTATCTCCTGTCATATGATGTGAGCATCCTGAATCAATGATCCACTCATCCTTTACTTCAAATTTAGCTGCCAAGGCCTATTCTAGCGGTTGAGTAGTAGGTGTCGGTTGATCTTCTATTATAGCAATAAAAACCCATCCATTTTTTGTCGGATCCTCATCAGAATCATCAGTCACTCCTTCATCAGCAATGTAACGAGATTTGTCTTTATTCTTCTTAAATCTGTATCTTTGATATTCAGGGTTAGGCTTGTATGTTCTTCTATCTTCTTCTCTTAGTCTAGCATGTCTATCAAGGCATCTTGAAGCCATATGACCAATCTTATTACAATTAAAACATTTAAAGGGTGCTTTACCTTCATACTTACTTCCAACTGGACCTTTAGGCATTTTCCTTGCAAATAGTGCTTCAAGTTCTTCAAGTTCTTCAAGTTCTTCATTTTATTTCATGCTTTCTTCAAGTTCTCTTATATAAAAGGCTTTCCAATCTGATTTATCAAATGATGGTGTAGATGATGTTGATGCTTTAAAGGCTAAATCTGTCTTTATAGTAGCAATAGGACCAAATTCTTCAGTTTCAAAAGCTGAAAGTCTTCCAATCAATGTATCCCTAGTTACTGATGTATTAGGTATTGTTCTTAACTCATTTATAGCAGTGACTTTCATTTTATATGCTAGTGGCAATCTTCTTAAAACTTTTGAAACAATTTCATCCTCACTTAAGGTTCCTCCACAACATTTAATACCCAAAACAACCTCATTTACTCTTTCCATAAAAGCAGAAATCCTTTCATCTTCTTCCATTTTCAGATGTTCATACCTAACTCGGAAGCTTTCAAGTTTTGCAATTTTTACTATGGAATCTCCTTCATTCAGTGTTTCCAAATGATCCCAAATAGCTTTAGTAGTAGGCCTATCCGATAATCCCATGATTTGTTGATCTGATAATGCACTCAAAAGTGCTTTTCTTGCTTTGCAATCATTTTCTTCATCATTTCCCAAGGTAGGTGGATTAGGTTGACCAGAAGTAGGAGCAGTATAACCATTCTTTGTAACATCCCAGATATCCTTTCCAATGCAATTTAAATTTGTCTCCATTCTGATCTTCCATATGCCATAGTTGGTTCCATCAAGTTTAGGACTGTCCTTCCTAAAATAGATAGTAGACATTGGATCTCCTCAAGCTGTTAAACTTCTGCAAAAGAGGACTAGGCTATGATACCAATTGTTAGGTCCTGGAGACAACTGAGAGGGGGGGGGGTGAATCAGTTGTGTAATAAATTTAAACCAAAAACAACTTAATCAAATTTCTGGTTAATACCGGTGAAACAGTCTTTTATATCGATGGACAATTTTATCAGATAATTGCAATACTGATAAAGATTAATGCATGAAACAAAAGGACAAAGTAATCCACAACACATAACACCAATATTTGTACATGGAAACCCTATAAGGGGAAAAACCACAGTGGGAAACCTTACCCACAATCAAATGATACTACTGTAGATAGTAAGTGTATACAAATGGGCTCTGCACATGCAGAAAGGCCAAGCGCCTAGAGCTCACTGCTCAAACACAAAATGGGAGTCACACTGACTACAATTGGATGGTTAAATCCAATAAGAATGTACTACTCAAAATAGCATCTTCATATGTTGGATTCAGTACCGATGTAGTTCTGATTGTCTTCACAAGAACCCTCCTTCAATCTTCAAATGATGTTTGCATGTATATCTCTTCTTATTCTCGCATATATCTTCACACAATCCTTCTTCACATTCCACACTTGATCTTACAAATAAGATCTTACATTTATACCATAACCTAGGACCAATTTTAGTAGGTCGGCTCTACAAGATATATTACAATAAAATCATTTTACAAACAAAACAATATCTGATGCAATAACCGATTCAACATGTTGGCTTGATGTATTTACAATAATAATAAATCATCTTCATAGTATGTCGTGCTGATCTGGAAAAGATAAACCTGCCGTTATAACTTGGACCTATTTGCCAGTAACAACAAATATGAAAATATGAATATACCAATAAACAAAACTCCAAGACAAGGTGTCCACACGATGTCTTCGACATAACCAAGTGTTTTCCATATCATTCCAAGTGCCAGTGATCATTATATCCTGCCGGTGTACTAGATACCGGTGACTGTGCTTAAGTCACTTGCTTGTCGGTGAATGTTGTTGATACTCCAAAGTGCTAGAGTTGATAAGCATTTAGTAGGTGTTGACATCAATGACAAAACCATACCAAAATACCAACACAAATGACAACCTTTGTCATGGGGAGTAGTGAGATGAGAAAAATGATCAGAACATGACATCATCAGCTCAGGGGGAGCATGGATTTTTGACAACACAGTTTTGGTAAGAAATTCTTTTTGGACACTTTTTGATTTTTCTCATGAGTGTTGCCATCAATGCCAAAGGGGGAGATTGTTGGAAAATGCACACTCCAATGAGAAATTGTAGGTGATTGAAGGTATTGGCATTGATGGCAATCTTACAATCATGTGATACCGGCAGACAGACACAGGCACCGGCACCAAAAAGATTGATCACTGACACCATGACCGACAAGAATTTTGTTTAAATATATTTTATAATTAATTGTAAAATCTTTTGTAAGATGACTTGGCGAATTGTAATATGACTCATATATATATGAGATCATTATAGATCATTTAAAATGTGAAGTATGAAAAGAATATAATAGACCTAATGTGCGAATTATTGGGATAAGGGTTTATGTATATAGCAGAGCTTAAACCGATACTGAATCTGACATAGTAGATGTTGATTTGAAGCAGTACAAGATATTGGATTAGTATAATCCATTTTGTAAGTTAGTGTGACTTCCTTTTGTAATTGAGCAGTGAGCTCTAGGCACTTGGCCTTCCTGCATGTGCAGACCCCTATTGTAAGTAGTAATATTCTCTTATTGGCCAATAAGTGAATATTGTGGGTCACAAATCGCACTGAGGTTTTTCCCACACTGGGTTTCCTCATTAAAATATTGTGTTATGGTGTGTCTCTTATGTTGTGGTTGCTATTCTTATTTATTGCATTATTTCTGGTTTACCGATACACAATTTTGATATGCTTTTCATGTTATAAGTTAAGAAAATTATTATACCGGTCAGATACTGATTCATCCCCCCCCCTCTCAGTATCCTTGGGAATCCTAACAAGGAGCGCATATGTGCTAATTATTAGTAAAGAATGGAAAAAAAATACCATTGGGCTTGCCAACATTTTATGGCCTAACAACGTGCACACGGTTATTAATTTAGTGTGTACACAATACATAGACATAGTTTTAGTTGCACAAGAGCTTCAACGGACTCAAAAGAAGTTTTTGAGGTCGTTGAAGGCCCCACTGCAACTGTGTCTGCACTTCTATCACTATTTGTAGCATCCTAAAATTGCGACACTTGCAATTTTGACTGCATTTCAGTCTTCATGATGGCGATGCAACACGCAACCTGAATGGAGACCCCGAAACCTGTTTATGACACTAAAAACTGCATTTTTCAAGCACCCTGGCCTGAACCTCCTTTGCACCCTGCTGTCCCGGGAGGTGGGACCAGAGTGCCCAGTGCCCTGGTCCGCCAGGACCATGGCGCCCAGCGCCCTGGTCCCTGGCCCTATTTTGGGCCCGGTCTCCTATGGGGTCTCGGGTCTTTTTGTTTGCAAATTGGAAATTATTGTTTCTTGGTCGGCCTAAGGTCGGGAAAATCAGTCTATTAACCCTAATTGGCAAGTATATAAACTACATTTTCTCTCTCATTTTGGATAAGAGGATGAACATATGTGGAAACAATATTCAAGCATTCAAGCATTCCTTCAAGCAATTAATCATTCCAAGTCTCCATTCAAGGCTAAGTGTTGCATTCAAGACAAGGATTCAACCATTGAAGAGGAGATCACATACAACATACAACAATACAACAAACAACAACATCTATACCTTCGCACATAAGGATACAAACATCCTTACAACAAGGTATTAGTACTTGTTTTACATTACAATCATTTACATTTACAGCAATTTCTCATTTCTTGGTTAATTCCAAAACCGGGGTTTGACCTAAAGGCAAACCCTTAATCCCTAACCCCCCAATCGTCTTCGCTTTTCTGTGTGTAGGTTGCAAGTACGTGGCTGAAATTGAAGATCTGGAATCCTTGTGCAGAGACGAACAGATCCCCCTTCATTTCGCGGATTTTTCAGAGGACCGTGTGCACGCCGGGCACCATCGTCCCGTCAACTTTTGCTCAAATTTGCAGGACAGCACCGTATCGACATTTTACTGCTAATTCTAGGTCCGCAACTTCATCCTATATCCCTAACTCAGTCTATAAGTGAATCTTTCTCACTTTCTATGCATTCCTAGCTTAATTCTTCTATCAACATTCTTTACAAAAGAGGGTAGCCTTGCTGTCTTAACCCTTGAAACTCATTTAGCATCCAATATTGCCTTGTGTGGGATTGGATCTTGTGGGTTTCAACCCCTCTTTTGAATGTAAAGTCTTCCTAAGTGAAAACCATCAACCCTAGCGACCTCCCTTCTCTCTCCTCGGAGTTGGAAGAGGGGAGAGCAACTAGGGTTCGATCACGATTTTCCGCTTTACATTTTGGTGAACCCAACATGAACATCCTTTCTGATTATTCATGGCTAGATCTGAAAATTGGATTTCTTGATTGCATTTCCATGTCTGATCTTTTGCAAATTTTAGAGGTTGATTGCATAAAAACCCTAAATTTTGTTTTTGGTAATTGAGCTTGCGAAATGTTTAATTATTAATGCTTGTTTCAGATCTGCCCTTCTATTACAAATTATCAATTCATATTTGTGCTTTAATTTTGAAAATTAAGTGGTTAAGTGTCAAAACCCTAATTTTTGAAACCCTCTTGATTCAACCTTTGTCTGACAATTTCACTGATCAAAACATCTCCAAATCAGCTGTAACTTTGGATTCCGCAATAAAATCACAATATCTTTCATCCCTGAAAATTTGGAAAAAAGTTGCGAGGATCGTGTGCACTCCGAGCGCCATCGTCCCCGACATTTTTTCCAAAATTTCGGGAGCAAGATCTTATTGTATTTTCTGCTAAAATCCAGAATTTTGGTTGATTTTATCAAATCTAACACTTTCAAAATTACAGTCAAAGTTGGTCTTGTGATTGCTTGGTCTAGGGCTCCTAATCATTCAAAAAATTGTTGAAATTGAAATTTTGTGTCAAAATTGTGTTCTTACTGTCCTAAATCTGAAAAGTGTGTTTGCATTCATTCGAAATTTCAGTGCTTTATTCAAATTCTTGCAATTTGTGACTTTTGAAATTAAGTGCTTAATTACAACAACTTTGATTTCCGCTTTCAAAATTGAATTTTGCATGAAATTGAGTCAACTTTTGAATTTCAAAACTTGCATTGCTTTTGACATTCCCTCTAAAATCATAAAATTAAAATTTCAATCTCCCTCTCTTTTTCAAAATTCAAATTTTGCATTTTTCGACAATCTTGGTAGGGTTCAATTTTGAGATTGCAACTTTAATTTGGCCTATCTACAAATCGTAAAATCACTCAATTTTTTCAGATTAGCTTTAAAATTATCATAACTTTCATCCCTGCAAATTTCGGAAAAAGTTGCAAGGACCGTGTGCACTCCGAGCGCCACGGTCCCGGACATTTTTTCCGAAATTTCAGGAGATTGTCGTGATTGCATTTAACAGCCTAAATCTAGAAGATTGGCTGATTTTACTGAAATTTGCTACCTCTGAATTCAAAATCTTCTCTCTCTTTCTAGTGCATGAGTTTTACAACAATAAGCCCTACTTACACTATTCCCATTAGACGAAGCCGTAGAATTAAGTCTTTCCGAGGTTTAATTACCGAGGAGATGGAACCTAATTTGAATAGCCTTTTTAACGAGGACATGGGTAATTCCTCTAATCCTCCTAATGATGAAGAAGCTCTCCATGAGGTTTCTGTAGAACAACTTTCGAAAATGGATAACCAATTTGACGATTTTCACCAATGGATGTCTCATGAATACCCTGATAGTCAAGCTCTTCCTTTAATTGAGGGTCTAAAACATATGCTTCAAAGTGATAAGAATGGAATTGATATTTTGCGTGGTATTGCACACATTGTGGATTCGAATGTGATGCCTATAAAGAGTTGTGCCGAATCTTTAGGTTATACACAACCTCCCACTCAAGTTAATTATATTCCTTTGACAACTTCTATTGCTAGCATACCTACTTTTACATCAAACATAATGACTACTTCAATACAAGACATTCCGCCTATGATCACTAGTCATGGGGGCAATCCTTCTTCTTCAATTAACCCTCTGCCTTCATTCAATCCGACTTCTTCATTCATCCCTTCAATGAGTGTTCCTATTACATCTCCGCAAATGAACATGACGCAAGGGGGCAATTCATTTAACCATTCCATTCCTCCTTGTAGTGTTCCTCCTGTCCAATCATCTCCTATGACTAACTATCATAGTGTCCCACCACCTTACTCTCTACCTTCTTTCAATAACATAACACCTCCATCTCAATCTAACACACCTAATATGAATTCTTCAACTGAAGCGACCATTAACAATCTTGCACAAACTGTCTCATCTTTACAGTAACAAATTGCCTCTATGAATCAATCTAAGTTTAGTGTGCCCACATTTGATGTTGCGAGCCCACTTTCTCTTGACATTGTTCTAGCTATTCCTCCTAAACATGTTGAAATCCCGCATTTGGAGCTTTATAATGGTAAAGGTGATCCTCTAACACATGTTAAGACTTTTCAAACAATATGTACCGATTTTGCTTATGACCAAAGGTTGCTTGCAAAACTGTTTACTAGAACATTAAGAGACAAAGCCCTACAATGGTATTGCTCGTTGCCTTCTTATTCTATTACTTCTTTTGAACAACTTGCAAATGCTTTCATTCAACAATTTCAAAACAATATAAGTCCTAAAGTTACTTTGATTGATTTAATGCATTGTAAACAAGGTGTTAAAGAAAAAGTGACTGATTTCATTGGTAGATATAAGCATTTGTATGCTCAAATTTCTTTTCCAGTGCCTGACAATGATATTCAAAGAATCTTTATTTCTAACTCACAAAAAGATATTCGAGACAAACTTCTGTTTTCTAAGTTTACTTCTTTCCAACAGTTGTGTGCAACTCTTCACAATTATCAACTGACTGTGAGTCAAATGGAACAATCACATCCTATGGCTCCGAGTGATAAGGGTGATAGCAGTCAACAACCATTTGGAAAGTTTAAACCGAATAGAGATTCCATCAAATTCAATGAAAACATCATCAACAACAATGTGAATGCAGCATCAGGTGTGCCTCCTATTTCTAAATTTTTCAAGAAAGAAAGAAAGTATACTCCTTTGAATGAATCATTGCATAGTATTATGAATAAGTTATTGGAACAAAATGTGCTTACTCTTCCTCCTATAAGGCAAATTGATCCTGCAAAGATTACTTCACCTTATTTTGATAACAAATCTTTTTGTCAATTTCATCGTCAGCCTGGGCATGATACTGAAAAATGTTTTGCTTTAAAGGGTAAAATTCAAGATTTGATTGATAATAATACTATCTCTGTTTCTAGAGTGAATGATAAAGGCAATACATCTGTAGCTCCTCCTAACCAAAATCTTCAGATTTTTACTGATCCATTACCTTCTCATACCTCTAATGCAATTGAGACTAATGATTCCTCTTTATCATCTGATGGTTTTGTGTCTATGACTCTGAATGTGATTAACTTTGTAGAGCAGCAAGAAATCCCTAAAGAACCTTCCATCACATTTGATTCTAGTGAAACTATTAGGGCACTCGATGGTCCTTTATACATAGTTGCAAAAGTTAAGAATACACCTTGCCGTGGAGTGCTTATTGATCCTTCGTGCATGGTTAATGTTATTACTGAAGAATTTCTTTTTACTTTGCAATTGAATCAAGTGATCTATGACAAAACAGATGTGGTTGTGAAATTATTTGATGCATTTTCTTCTCCTGCAATTGGTTCTATTATATTACCTATTGAGGTCCATAACAAATCCCTTGATATGAGCTTTGCTATTATTCCTTCGTCCGAACAATTTCATGTGAAGCTTGGCTATCCTTGGCTATCTTCCATGAAAGCTATTGCTTCTCCTATTCATAAGTGTTTGAAATTTCCCCATAATGGTGAAGTTGTTACTGTCAATCATAGTCTCTTTAAACTAGCTGAAAGAACTTCTAGCGTTCCTATTGATTATTTTTGGCCTAAACAATTCCAATCTCTTCCTCCACGAAGTGATCATCTTTTCAAATCTTATCAAAAGTGGAAAACAGATATGATCCTATCTTTAAGTGAACCTAGAACACCCAAACTTGATATTCCTATCGTTCTTGAGAAGGAAGTTCTTCCTTTGAAAGATAAAACTAATGTCTTTCCTCAAGAAGATTCCCAACCCATCCCTATGGATGTGACTATGTCTATGCCTAATAAACCTTCTAAAAGTAGACCTATACCTCCTCGTCATGATGGACTTGGTCTTCTTCCTAAACCAAAAATTCCTCCTTTATATGGAGCAGTTCCTCCTCCTTCCTTTTATAGAGAGAAGAGACCTTCTTCTTCTCCTATTATCCGGCCTAAGAGACCACAACCTAAACACCCAAGTGATAAGGATGAGAACATTCCTCCTCCTCAATTTTCTCCACTTCCTACTAAGACTAGACGAAATCGTTCTGCACGTGAATGCCGACGAAAGCATCGTCTTAGAGCTCAAGCAGCTGCTTCTCAAACTTTGCAATCTCCAAAAACACCTTCAACAAGCATTATTCCATTTTCTCCAAAATCTCCTAAACATAAGATGCATGATGATCTTGATCCTGTGCGAGTTAAAGATCCTATTTTTATAAATCTTGATGATGATATAGATGAAAATGTTATTCATGATGAACATGTTACTCCTCTTGCTTCTGATAGTGAATATGAACTTGTTGATATTGATAACCATTTATCTAACGAATTTTCTAAAGCACTTATCCTAGCTCCTAGACAAGAACAACGTGGCTTGGAATATGAACATAGCCCTTGTTTGGATCTTGTGATAGCTCCATTTGCTGTGTTGGATGTTCCTCCTCTAGCGTGTTCCCTGCCTTCCCGAAACATTGATCAGCAAGATCGGGGGGTAGATGACGTGCTATACTAGTTACATTAGTATAGCAGATTCTCTCCTCTTCTCTTTTGTTACTTCTTCTATATGTTATTCTCATTCTTCTATTTGTTGTCCTTAGTGTTGTCTACTTGAGGACGATGCAAAGCATTGAGATCTCTTTTGGTCTCTCTCATGTTGACTCAAAAGACACATGTGTTCCCTTCTTCTAGGTGACCTTCCTTGATTGGGGAATGAAGAACAATTATGCATACATACATATGATATATATACATGAATTATCATACAACATATTGACCCCGAGGAAAGCGAAGTCACCTTGTGCTTTGTGTTTGTGTCTATTATCCTTGGGTTTATCTCACACTTGGGGGCTAAATCTTTGTGATAACGTGCTCCTTTCCTTTCTCATTTCTTATGTGTATCACTACATTAAAACAATCACCCCCGTTGAGGCGTGTGCGATCGCTTTAACGTAGGGGGGCATACACCCTGTCTATCCCTTCAGGATACTTGAAAATTTCTTGGCGAACGTAGCTTTGCCTTGAAAATTTTTGGTATTTCTCTTGCATGACTCATAGTGAGGGAACCTTACTACTGACAGTCATGGTTCTCCCTCGTGATCTTCCCTTTTACTTTGTCAATCGAAGTCGTAAGATCCTTAGTCCACTGGGGGCTTGGTGTATCTTGCCTCCTTGACATGGTGAAAGTCTTTCAATGTTGTTTCCTTGTACTTTACCGGAAGTATGAGCGTACGCCTATACTCCCGCTAAAGTGGGGGCTAAATGTAGCGTCCTAAAATTGCGACACTTGCAATTTTGACTGCATTTCAATCTTCACGATGGCGACGCAACACGCAACCTGAATGGAGACCCCGAAACCTATTTATGACACTAAAAACTGCATTTTTCAAGCACCCTGGCCTGAACCTCCTTTGCACCCTGCTATCCCGGGAGGTGGGTCCAGAGCGCCCAGCGCCCTAGTCCTTCAGGACCAGGGCGCCTAGCGCCCTGGTCCCCCAGGACCATGGCACCCAGCGCCCTGGTCCCTGGCCCTATTTTGGGCCCGGTCTCCTATGGGCTCTCGGGTCTTTTTGTTTGGAAATTGGAAATTATTGTTTCTTGGTCGGCCTAAGGTCGGGAAAATTAGTCTATTAACCCTAATTGGCAAGTATATAAACTACATTTTCTCTCTCATTTTGGGTAAGAGGATGAACATATGTGGAAACGATATTTAATCATTCAAGCATTCCTTTAAGCAATTGATCATTCCAAGTCTCCATTCAAGGCTAAGTGTTGCATTCAAGACAAGGATTCAACCATTGAAGAGGAGATCACATACAACATACAACAATACAACAAACAACAACATCTATACCTTCACACATAAGGATACAAACATCCTTACAACAAGGTATTAGTACTTGTTTTACATTACAATCATTTACATTTACAGCAATTTCTCATTTCTTGGTTAATTCCGAAACCGGGGTTTGACCTAAAGGCAAACCCCTAATCCCTAACCCCCCAATCATCTTCACTTTTCTGTGTGTAGGTTGCAAGTACGCGGCTGAAATTGAAGATCTGGAATCCTTGTGCAGAGACGAACAGATCCCCCTTCGTTTCGCGGATTTTTCGGAGGACCGTGTGCATGTTGGGGCGCCATCGTCCCATCAACTTTTGCTCAAATTTGCAGGACAGTGTCGTATCGACATTTTACTGCTAATTCCAGGTCCGCAGCTTCATCCTATATCCCTAACTCAGTCTATAATTGAATCTTTCTCACTTTCTATGCATTCCTAGCTTAATTCTTCTATCAACATTCTTTACAAAAGAGGGTAGCCTTGCTGTCTTAACCCTTGAAACTCATTTAGCATCCAATCTTTCCTTGTGTGAGATTGGATCTTGTGGGTTTCAAACCCTCTTTTGAATGTAAAGTCTTCCTAAGTGAAAACCATCAACCCTAGCGACCTCCCTTCTCTCTCCTCAGAGTTGGAAGAGGGGAGAGCAACTAGGGTTCGATCGCGATTTTCTGCTTTACACTATTTTACACATAGAAGTAAGTGAATTTTTTGTTTTTGCATGATTTAAAATGATTGAATTGTTGTTCTTATTAGTTTTGTCAATATTATTGTGATTGTTTAATAGTTTTATTCAAAAAAATAATGATAAGATGCATATTTATGGTTATTTATTTGTTTATGAACTTTTGTTTACTATATATGTAATACGATTCTATTTAGGACAACTGATATCAACCATTGAAAAGAACAAGTGAGGAACAATGGAACAACGAAAGGTTGAAAAGGAAAGACAAAGGCAGTGTATGAAGAAATTATGTGACATAAGAACAATGGGAGAAGAAGGTATGTCATCCTCAAAATTTCAATTCAATTTACCAGCTAATGTCTTTACTCTCCTCTCTTTGTCACTCTTGGGAATTTTCTTGAAGACATACTTGAAAGGATCCACATTATGGTGTACTGCGAAGGGGTATTGTAGATTAAATGTACAATTAATACAATGCACTACTATAAATATATCAAAAACACTTAAAAGCTATAATATAGAGAACAATGACGTACCAGTGCCTGAGATGCTTCTCCAATGGACTGAGGATGGCTTACCATAGATGGAGAAACTGTCACTATTACCTATACAAAAAATGATCAAAGATTAAATACAATTAATATAATGATAATTATTGTAGGTTAAAAACAATTAATGTAATATATCAAACAAAACTATACCAGATCCTGAGATGCTTCTCTAGTGCACGGAGGAGGGTTCGCCATTGATGAAACAACTATGGATATTTCCTGTATGAAAAAATTATAAGATTATAATATATCACAAGTTCACATGTACACGTGCATATAATCATGAAATCAAGAAAATAAAGTAGAGATAAATACCTTTGCCCTCTCTTGATCCACGGGCGAATCAGGTGCATTCAACAAATCCACATAGCTCAATGGTCGTTGTACATGTAAAATAGACAAAAAACACTAATCAATCTACAAACCCCAACTAATAATTTATTTCAAAATTTTCAAACAATTTTACAAATAAAAACGTGTTCAATTACTTTCTTCCCACTTTTTGGTGTCTTCAAGGAATTCTTTTTCTTGGGACGAGCCCTAGACACGGACGGGGTACCCTATAAAAAAAAATTAACATGAGATGTTAGTAGAGATAATATATTAAACATAATTTTAAAAATCTAAAATGAAATGACTTGCATATGTCATCAAAACAATAAATAAAAAGGGTTGTACAAAATATGATACCGTATAGCCTTGTAGGCCAAAATTGATCGCTAAGAGCATGATATCATCAATTTGGGACATTTGGTCTCCTGTCAACACCTACAAACCAAAAATTGGACCAAGCATTAAAGACAGTTAGTATATCTTGTATTTTTTTTTAATTCAAAGTGTACTATTCTATTTTAACATGTTACAAAATTTATACCTTAGGCATCGAAGTTGCAGCTGTAGTAACTAGGGGAGGAGTATGGGATACCGTTGCTGCATCTTGAAATGCATATTATTTGTCTCAATTTAAATCGATGTATAAATAAGCATCATCTATCCTCAAGCATATCCCCAAGCAATTGACACACATATGTTGAATGGGCTCTTTGTCGCCACCTAGAGCAACTAATGGCTCATCATCCATTACAATAAGGTGTGCTAACAATGCCCCATGTTGGATGATGGCACCAGTCAACGTTGTGGCTTCCTGAAGAGTCTGTAGCTCCATTGACTCTTTCAGCTCTACTGGGACAGCCTAATTCACCTTGGGTTTGGGTGCTAGGGGGCAGCAACTCTCCGCAGGTAATTGCCTACGAGCTCCAGGTCTATCTTGGGTAGAGCCACCACCTCTACCATGGAACTCTCTCATGTCAGAATAATTTGGCCGCACATTGAGCACAAACTCACATTATACTTTTCTCAAAAAATAAAATGGCACCTCATAATTACTACAAGGTGGATCATCAAAGACCATCCACCACCTCTGCCAAAAAAGATTCTTCATCTAGACATTGGTACACCAATGTATGGGAAACCTCTTTACATTAAGAGGTAACAACTAACCAATTTTAGGATCAACAAAAAGGGCACATATTTGTTGTTTACTAATATTTTTGTTTTTGACTCCCTCGTATGATAACCCATCAGCATAGAATTGATGACACCTATCCCTAAAGTTTCCCCATTTGGTAATTTGTGTGGAAACAGCTATGGCACCACTAGCTAATGTTTCTAGGCTACTGGTGAGGGATTTATGATGCTCAAGTTTGAATGTTTTCAATTTATCAATCAATCTATTGATTTTAGACATATAAAGAAAATGAAGAAAAAAGGAAATAAAAATGCAGCTGTCATGGGAAAATAAGACCCAGTTTTTTTTAAAAACTTTTTTTGACAGGTACCGCATACATGGTCTTTTAGGGATAAGTAGCGGGTACGTGCTCATTTTCCTATAAGTAGTGCCTACATGCTCATTTCCTAAATGTAGTGTGTATGCGCTACCTTCTCTAGGCTCGGGAACAACAAACCTGAGCACATACGTAGTCATTTCAAATTTTATAACTGTGTACGCGCTGCTTGTTTTTCCATTTTTTTTTTGGGTGGTGTCCACTTTTCTGACCACCATCTTTGTGCACTTACCCAAAGCTCTTCTGATCCACTATAAATAAATTGTGTTTGTAATGAAAGTTACTAGCAACATGTGTTGATTAGTTCATACCAACACCATGTCTCCCCATAAACCCTATAGAGCGCAACCTCTACAGGTTGGGAGCCTTCCTTAACGAAGCGTAAGGTGCCGCATGTATAGCCACTCGACTAGATGCCTTAACTAAAAAATATTTGTGTAAAAATCCCAAATCCTTCTAGTTGTTGGCACTGGAGGTCGGGCCTCTGAAGCGGCTCACATACTTACGGTTCTTAGTAGAGATACAAATTTCACCATGAGGAGTTTTCATGGGAACTAGTGCTTGGCTTCCCCAGAGAAGTGAGTGTCGAGGGTGGAGCTAGTGGGATCAAGCATCTAAGTATCCACTTTGAATAACATAGCCTCAAGGAAACCCAAGTGAGATTCAATAATTATTGTCCTGGCCTACCATAGGAGATTGTACTTGCATGTGCATTTTGCTTTCGAAACATTGTGTCTATTGTGCTTGCATCACGTTTTCAAAATCAAAAGTAGAAAAATAACCATCCTGATGAAAATCTCAAAACTTGTTGGAAAAGAAACTGAATCATGCATTCTCAATGCACTCACGCTTTTGCAAAATTTGACATAACATTTACCTATCAGAGAAGCACATTTACAACTTTAGATCATGCATACACAAAATTTGACAGCACATTTATCACAAAACAACACATTTGCAACACAGAGTCACACTTTTGTGACACAGAGTCACGCATTTGCACAATAGTGCAGCGCATGTGTTACATTGGACAACACATTTACACAATTTGGTCACGCATTTGTTTTTGTGCATTCATAATAGAGGGTACTTCCCAGCATCAACTCAAAATTTTGAAAATAGTTCTGGATACCCATTATCAAGAATAATTCATTTCAATTTTCACAGATTTAGGAACTAGTCAAACAAATAAGTTTATTGAACAAAATACCCAAAACAATAGATCACACCTAAGGTTATCACAAGTAAACACCTTTAACAAGTCTTAGATCCAATATCTTAAGTGCACAAAACATAGTTTTCTTGATAAATTTTATCTTTCAAACATAGTTTCTCAACAAGATACATCATCCTTCATCATGAAACTTTAAGAACAAATTAACCTTGTTCATGGACTTGGATATATCGTTTCACCTTGAACTTGATATTATCAAACTTCACAAAACTTGCACTCACATTGGAATCAAAAACTTGTCAACCATTACAAGCTTGTATGACCATTTTGTGTCGTCTCAAGAAAAGAAAACTTAGTTATAAGGCAATCTTGAAGAAGAGAAGGTTTCTATACATAAACCGTAAAATTTTGTTGAAGCATCGCATATTCCTACACCATTTTCATAACTATTTATGTGGTTATGGAACAGAGTTTGACGAAGAAACCTTACAAGCACCAATAGGGGTGGTAGAATCAACGTAGCTTATCTTCATGAACATGTGATCACCTATTGAGTTGCATTTAGAAAATCAAAACTTGGGAAGTTTCAAATCAATCATTTATGTGATTGGCTTATTGATTGATTTACTTCTTTCAATTATGTATGTACCGGTATATCGGTTGGTGTATGCATGTTTTAAAAAGGCTAAAATTGACAATTCTGGTGTAACACTGATTCACCCCCCCTCTCAGTGTTATTAGATTCCAACAATTCTTGTAGACATCCTCTAGTGTAACACTGATCTCAGTAGTAGGCAAGTGAAATGTGTTATGCTCACTGTGCCATCTCTCTACTAAAGCAGTAAGTAAACCCTTGTTATGCATAATATCTAACATATACAGGAGGTGATGAAAACCACAAGCATCAATGTGTCTCACCTCAACCTGAGACAACTCTAGAACTAAGTGGCACGTTGCCGGGAATTTCTCTTGACACTAGAGAACATCAAGTTTCTCATATTTAATTATACAAGTTTATCTATCAATCATCTATCCTATCAATCAAACATTTCAAGCAAATCTTATCTATAAAGAAAATCATGGTATCAATCAAATGATCAAAATGAGTTTGGTCTCTTAGAGCTCCTATCAAACCATCAATCATGGTTTCAACAAACAACTATCCTATCTATCAAAACATCTATCAAGCAATCAAATTGTTTATCAATCAACAATCTATCTATCAATCAAACATCAAATCAAAGGCAATCAAAGTGGATTTAGTCATTGGATCAATCAAAGTCCTAAAAACAAAACAAAGGCATTGTGCATTATAACAAATGTGTGACCCAAATGTGCATAGGTGCAAAACAAAGGAAAAGCGATAACTGAGATGACATATGTATGGACAAATAGGATGAATGCATGAAATGAGTAAAAGCGCTAACCTAATGCATAAAAGTGCTAACCTAACAAACAAAAATGAGAAAATCAGAAAAAAAATCAAACAAACCCTAAAACATTCGAAAATCACAAAAATTTGTATGGAAAATCAAGAACAAAGCTTGGGATCACTAATATCGACGAACGCACTCAAATCTGTGATTCTCATACAGGATCACCATCTTGCCAACTCAACTCCTAGTCAACTCTTCCAAATTTTCAAACAAGATAATTCACAAGTGAGGATAAAAATGGGCCCATGGTTATTATATAATTACCTTTTTTGATTTTTTTTTTGCGAGGGGTAATTAATTTTTCTAAAGTGGTATAATTTTATTTATTTTTAAAAATAAATTTAATTGATTGAACTATTTAATCAAACTTTTTCATCATTTTATCGTGAGATTAATCGCTTAATAAAAATCTTTCAAACATTCATGATCAATCTCCCGAGGGGGCACACAATCAGGATTTTATCACTAACATGGGTAGTATTGAGACTTGATTTAATCTTTGAAACAATGTTGTCTCAACATCATTTCAAAGAGGGGCAAAATGTATACACTTAAAATTGGCTATGGGCAATTAAATAAATATTTTATATTTATTTAATGTTAATTCCTCTATTAAGTAATTAATTTATAAATATTAATTTATTTAATTCACTTTCATTAATATTCTTCTATTAATTAATTAAATTGAAACATTTAATTAATTAAATTGAAACATTTAATTAATTAATTAATTAATTCATTTCTTCTAAACCAATTAATTAAATATCTAATATTTAGTTATCTCCCATCCACTATCCTATAGTCTCATCTCCACATCACTTCCTCTTTTGCCAACTCATCAATCATGTAGCTAAATATAATAATATTTTTAAATATTAATATACATCATTTATCTTCAACTTCCAAATCATAAATCAAAGAATGTGTACGTACACACATTTCTCAACTTCCCTATATTTTCTCCAACCTTCCTACATCTTTGGAGGGAGTTGAGTCTACGTGTACTCATATTTTTAAATCTTCTCCAACTATCCTATATTCTCTCAATTTTTCATCCTTAGTCAAGGTGAGTCTTTTGAAATTTGGCTTCTCCTTCCACCTTTTCCTCCATCCTGTAGGTGTAGGAGGAGCATCTTCCATCTTTATCCCTCACATCTCAACCTCTTATTTCATAGCCATCCAAATTGCAAGATTTAATCAGGACCATTGATCTTTGTCACCTAAGCTTATCCTCTCAAAAATCTATAAATAGAGGTCTCCTAAGCCATTTTTGAAACTAATAGCTAATCTCATAGTGAATCTAGGAGTCTTCATTTTGCATCCGTGAGTTTTGAGTTTGAAGCAATTTATCATTTTAGGAGTTTTATCATAGCATATCAATATATTTGTATATTAGCTTAATATCATTTAGTAATGATCAATCAACAACCATTTATATTTTCATCCTTCATGCGCCATCTTGGAAGCTAAACAGTGCTTGTCTGATAGCAACATCAATCTGCAACCAAGAACTATGGGGATAGGACACAATGAGACATAAGGGTAAAAAGGTATAATCTTTGATATTTTGTTATTTTACTTTGTTTCATTGGTTGAAGCTTAAGTTCCTATAGATTTTTGTATTTCGTGATGAGATAACAAGTTGCAGGTTTATTCTGTGGAGTTTAACTTAAGTCGATACAAGAATCATTAGTAACAGCTACACCAACACCACTTATCAAATCTTCATCTGTCAATGTTTGAAACTCAAGAACACTCAAACAACAACAAATTACATGAAGAAAGATAACTTTTGAAGCATCAAATCATGAACCATCTACAATGAAGATACTGAAGGAAATATTGAACTCTGCAAAGCACTAATTAGAAAAAAAAACTGCAAAACCGGATCATATGATATGATCAATGAAGCTTTCTGGATCACTAAAACCAATATAGAAAGATGTAATAACATTATAAATACTCCATACACCAAACCATAATCCCAAAATATCAATCTACAATCACCAGAGCAGGAATATGTTGACATCAATGACAACAACATATCGTAGCAGCAACAATGTCTAACACTTTTTGCTCACAACTCTATTGATACTTATGTTTTGGCATAAGCTACTATTTTGTAATAATATTATGTTGCAAATTCAAGTTCAAGCTAATAAAGTTTTTTTAGAGGTGGCTCACCTTCAGGAGCTGGTTAATCACTAGGGAAATGCCCCTTGCACTATGACTAGAGTTCCTCCTAATGCATCCACTTCATGTGGCCAATCACCTTCACATGGTTGACAATGGATAAATTTTTTTTCTTGTTTCTCCAGTTCTCCCAATCATAGGCCCCTCGCCACCACTTTGGTGTTAGGGGTAGTTTGGTTTGGCAGTGCTTTGCTTCTCCATCCCACAGGGGCTCTACCTCTACTTGGCCTTTGAATGGTGTAGGGCTAACTTTTGAAGGCAATAGCAGTTGACCTACAAGCAATGGTGGTGGTGGTTGGCCTAATTCTTCTAAGTGGCTCCCTTAGTTGGATTTGGCCATTTCCCCTAAAAGGGCAAAAGATAAAGAGGAAGGAGAGACAAATGCTAATGAGGGGTGGTCCTTGCCTGATGTCACTCAGACCTCGTCGATGTATGGGGTAAATCGGATGATCGAAACCCCCCTCTGCATTCTGTTGGGTGTGTGCTGGCTACTTAATTATGTTGTTGTTTTATAGGCTAGCCCTTTATTATTTTTTTTATGTTTCCTACTCTCTGGTCTATTCTCTTTTAGAATCTAATTTCCGAGCTCTGCCTATGTGACTTTGAGGGGCAACCTTGTGTACCTCTACCTTTTTTTATGGATATGTGTACTATGTTTTCATATTAATAGATTCTAACACACACATTCATTAAAAAATATATAAAATTCATAATATAAGCATAAGAAAGTGATGCTTTAATTAGTCATTAAAAAGACCTTAAAAGTCTATCATGATCATTTCCCTCATTAATGCCTCATATTTGTTCATAATATCTTCTATGAAAAAATCATGCATTCCAAAAAGTACTTATAGTTAAAAATATTAAAATAATTAATATTTTTAATCTATTAAAGAAATATTTGTGAGGATAAATACACACTACAAATATATCTAGGTATATAAATTGAATATAATTTAAAATATTAAATAAATTAAGAGATTAATATAATAAATTGATCGAACTTAAATTAATTTAGATATAAAAAAATATTGAAATAAAAATAAATTATGGTATTAATGGATTTTGCTTAAAATTTAAGATTAAATTTTCGATGAGAGAAAAGTGATGACTAAAATTAGATAAGCTAAGTGATTGAAACATTATCATGCCAACAATCTTAATTAATTGATATGATTCCATCTAGATTAACTTGATTTCATCCTAACAGAATTAGGCCTTTGATACTTGTAGAACCCACTCACTTGATGTGTATTTGAAGAAAAGAAAACTTCATGGTGTTGAGGAGTATTATAGGGCCTTCTATATAAAGACAATGAGTGGCCAAGGTTTGAGAATGAATTAATAGTAGTAGTAAAATAGATAGATTCTTGTAGTAGATGTTGATTTATGGTGTAAATGGTGGTGTTGAGGAGTATTATAGGGCCTTCTATGTAAGGACAATGAGTGGTCAAGGTTTGAGAGTGAATTAATACCAGTAGTAAAATAGACAGATTCTTGTAGTAGATGTTGATTTATGGTGTAAATGGTTGTTCCCAAGTTGCTTGCTGGTTCTTCTCATTGAAGCCCAATGTAAGCTGATGAGTAATTATGTTTACAGAAGTATTTAAAGTGATATATCAATTCATGATTATTGATGCGTGTCAAACATGTGGTGATGTGCTAGGATGATGTCTATAGATACATAATTCTATATGCCTAATTTAAAATTCTAGCACCTACATTGACAAATATTAGTTAGATTTTGGAATTGGCAATCTTAGATCAAGATAAAATTTGAAAATAAAGGGACATGATCATACTCATGGTTCTCTCAAGGTAAAATAATTACAAGTATGATCTACAATAGATAAATTGATGAGAACTAGATCAAGTAAATATTGAGTAGAAATGTGGCATAATAATATATTTTATTGAATCTTGGATGAATTAATAGACCAAAATAAATGAATAGTGTAATGAAATCACTCAAAAAATTAAACCAAAATAATATAAAATAAATACAACTTATAAGCATGCCTTTAACCTCTTTTAAATTATAAGGCTTATGCCTCATCTTTCTTAATTTTGGATTATATTTATTATTAAAGCTTACATAAGTGAAATTAAAACATCATAAATAATACAATATTTGAATTTTAAACCAACATTAAAATTTATCATTTTCTTTTTCTATTATAAAAATTTGATTTATATGGTGGATTTTTTTATCTTTACATAATAATTTTTTATATTGTGTATAAGTTATGAAATGTTTAAATAATATGAGACTTTGATGTTAAAATATTAATTATATATACAATTGATAATAATATAAATTATTAATAAGTATGCATGGGTAGTAGAGTTGGCTTGAGTTGTGGGTTTGTTGGTCTTAGGTTCGACTTTGCTCCCAATTTAAAGAGATAGATTAAATTAGTAAATGGTGAATTATTCTCTTAATAATAATCATTCAATATTCTATGTGAATTGTTCAAATTTATAATTTCTTTTAATAAATTATTGCTCAAAACATAAAAGAACAAGAGATGCATTGCAGTATTTGAACACTGAAACTTGGATGCTATATTTTTTATTATATACAATGGAAGAGTAGAAAAGAATATAAAAAGGGAGAGTAGAAAATAAATTCTATTAAGAAAGTCTTGAAAACTCTCATTTGAATCTTAGGTTTAAGAAGTGAAAAAATAATTTTTTTAAAATTTAAAATGAAATATATTAGAAAATTTTCAAACATTTATTTTGAGGATCGTTGATAAAATGACCATACAAATTCCTATATTCACACTCATATCTGAGTGGTTCACTTAATTTGAATTTCATAGAAGTGTTAAACGTTCAAAATTTTAAATAATAATGTCATAGTGATAAATGTCATTGTTATTTAGATTTTATCTATTAAAATTTAAAAAATTTAATAATATTTAAAAAATTAATTGTACAATTGAAAAGTAATATATAATAAAAAAGCATACCCCTGTTGTGCTAATGATGTCCCTAAAGATGCCACTTTTAAGAACCCGTTTTAAGTCTTCTGTCAAGGGTCATAAGCTTCATGATTTTGTTAATTTGAATGTTAATCTATTAAGGAGGGCCAACAAAAGTTTCCCTTTGCCAATCTGTGATAACACCCTATACTAGCTTGACATGTACATGTCTAATGGATATTTTTAAAGGAATATATGGTACAGCGATTGCTAGGAAAGGATACTTCGATACTTTTATAATAAACCGAAATCCATGAAACTGTGCATGTTAATACCAGATTGTTCAACAACCTCAAGATTTTGAATAAAAACCCTAAAATTTATGCACCTATGAATGTTTTTTAGAATGATAGCTATGGTCTATTAACTCAAAAGTTACAAAAACAAATATATTTTGAAGAGGTTCATACTACTCTTTGGAAATATAGATAGAAATAAATAATTTTAGCAATCTAGGTTTCAATGACAATGCAGCTCCTTTTCAACTCTACAAAATGATCTGATTCATTTCGTAAGGGTCTAGAGAAGCTATGCTTAACTTTTTAGTTTTGAACACAAGCTATGTAACTTTGATTAATTAGTGCCAAAATCTGCAATGATACCATTAACCTATTCTTCTAGTGTGGGCTTCATCTTCTGTCTTTCTCCATACCAACAGAGATGTTTGTCCAACTCCTTTTTGTTATTTGTGAAACTATCCTCTTTAATGTTACCAACTTATTTCTAGGAAAATAACTACAGAAAATTTTACAAAGAAGAACAATAACACATAACACACAGATTTACGTGGACAAACTTGGTAAATATATACCAGTAAAAAACCATGGGAAAAACATCTTTCGCATTTATTCTCAAGAATTACAGAGTTACAACAATCTCAAAACTGATCTAGCCATACTTTCAAAACTAGGACAAGTACTCTATTTATATACAAATTTGAGAAACTTAATGCTATAATTAAGTTCTCAAATTTGCCACCTCTAACCCTTCCAACGCCACCCCTATAGTCATATTATTGACTAAGCCTATATGTGGCTCTTAATCATCTACAAGGTTGACACATATAGAGTCCAAATTGATTCTGCTATGAATCACTTAATAATTTATTGAGTCAACACAACCGACTTGGAGAGTCCTAGTTGGAAACAACTTACCAAATATAGTAAGTATGACTCACACAACTACATGTATGACACATACAGAAGAAGAGTCCTAATTGAAGACAATTTGTATGACACATACATGAGCAATGTCCTAATTGACTTCACATTCCAACATTCTTCCACTTGAAGTCAAATTTCAAACTCTTGATTAATTCCTCTATTGAAAGACCATTGCCAATGTTGCCTATCATTACATAATTTGCAGACCAAGAGAAGTTCTACACCAAATGAACTTCTCTCTACTAATAGGTTTCATCATAATATATGTAGGATTTACATCAGTGTGAATCTTGGCTAAAGAGATTTGTCCTCCTTCCACCACTTCATGAACAAAGTGATATTGAATATCAATATGCTTTGTTCTGGAATGGTAAGTTGAGTTTCATGCTAAGTGTAAAGTAGTTTGATTGTCACAATGTAGTACCATGTTATCTTGCTTCACTTGCAATTCACCCGAAAGTCTCTGAAGCCAAATTGCCTCCTTGCTAGCTTGTGTTGCTACCATATATTTTGCCTCAATAGTAGACAATGCCACCACTGGTTGCAACTTTGACACCCAACTAACAACACCTCTAGCTAAAGAGAAAACATAACATGTTGTAGACTTTCTCTTATCTCTGTCTCCACTAAAATCTACATCCACATACCCATTAACTTGAAGACTACTCCCATTGTAATAGTGTAAAGCGGAAAAAATCGAACCATAGGTGTTCCCCCCACTCCAAGGAGAAAGGAGGTCACTAGGATTGACGGTTTTCACTTAGGAGGGAATTTACATTCAAAAGAGGGGTTGAAACTCACAAGATCCAATCCCACACAATGCAAGACTAGATCCTAAATGAGTTTCAAGGGCTGAGACATCAAGGATACCCTCTTTTGTAAAGAATGTAGATAGAAAGATTGAACTAGGAATGCATGTAAAGTAAGAAAGATTCACTTATAAATAGAGATAGGGATATAGGATGAAGCTGCGGACCTGGAATTAGCAGTAAAATGTTGAGATGATGTTGTTTTGCAAATTCGAGTGAAAGTTGATGGGATGATGGTGCCCGATGTGCACATGGTCCTCCGAAAAATTTGCGAAACGAAGGGGGATCTATTCGTCTCTGCACAAGGATTCCAGATCTTCAATTATAGCTGTGTACCTACAACCTACACACAGAAAAGAGAGGACAATTGGGGGGTTAGGGATTAGGGGTTTTCCTTTAGGTCAAACCCCAGTTTTGGAATTAACCAAGAAATGAGAATGCTGTAAATGTAAATGTTTGTAATGTAAACAAGTACTGATACCTTGTTGTAAGAATGTTTGTATTCTTACATGCAAAGGTGTAATGAATGTTGTATTTTGTATGTTGTAAGTGATCTCCTCTTCAATGGTTGAATCCTTTTCTTGAATGCAACACTTAGCCTTGAATGGAGACTTAGAATGCTCAATTGCTTGAAGGAATGCTTGAATGCTTGAATGTTTGAATGTTTGAATATCGCTTCCGCCTCTTGCTTGCATATATTTTCCTCTTTTTCCTTGCCCCCCTTCAAATGGGAGGGGAAATGTAGTTTATATACTTGTTAATTAGGGTTGATAGACTGATTTTTCCAACCTTAGGCTGACCTAGAAACATTATTTTCCGAATTGCAAACTTAAAGACCCGATGCCCAAAAGAGGATGGGCCCAAAATAGGGCCAAGGACCAAGGCATTGGGCACCATGGTGCTGAGGGACCAGGGCACTGGGCGCCATGGTCCCACCTCCTAGGACAATAGGGTGCAAGGAGGATCAGGCCAAGGTGCAGAAATATGCAGTTTTTGGTGTTGTAAATAGGCTTCGGGGTCTCCATTCAGGTTCAATGTTGTGCCGCCATCGTGAAGACCCAAATGCAGTCGAAATTGCAAGTGTCACAATTTTAGGATGCTACATTTAGCCCCCACTTTAGCGGGAGTATAAGCATACGCCCATACTTCCGGTAAATTACAAGGAAACAACATTGAGAGAATTTCACCACGTCAAGGAGGCAAGATACACCAAGCCCCCAGTGGACTAAGAATATTATGACTTCGATTGACAAAGTAAAAGGGAAGATCATGAGGGAGAACCATGACTGTCAGTAGTAAGGTTCCCTCACTATGAGTCATGCAAGAAAAATATCAAAAAATTTCAAGGCAAAGCAAAGTTCACCAAGAAATTTTCAAGTATCTTGAAGAGATATGAACGGGGTGTATGCCCCCCTACATTAAAGCGATAGCACACGCCTCATCGGGGGTGATTGCTTTAAGGTAGTGATACATATAGGAAATGAGAAGGGAAAGGAGCACGTTATCACAAGGATTTAGCCCCCAAGTGTGAGATAAATCCAAGGATAATAGACACAAAACACAAAGCACGAGGTGACTTCGCTTTCCTTAGGGTCAGTATGCTGTATGATAATTCATGTATATCATATGTATGTATGCATAATTGTTCTTCATTCCCCAATCAAGGAAGGTCACCTAGAAGAAGGGAACACATGTGTCTTTTGAGTCAACATGAGAGAGACCAAAAGAGATCTCAATGCTTTGCATCATCCTCAAGTAGACAATACTAAGGACAACAAATAGAAGAATGAGAATAACACATAGAAGAAGTAACAAAAGAGATCAAGAGAGGAGGAGAGAGTCTTCTATGCTAATGAACTAGTCTAGCATGTCATCTACCCCCCGATCTTGCTGATCAATATTTCAGGAAGGCAGGAAACATGCTAGAGGAGGAACATCCAACACAGCAGATGGAGCTATCACAAGATCCAAACAAGGGCTATGTTCATGTTCCAAGCCACGTTGTTCTTGTCTAGGAGGTAGGATAAGTGCTTTAGAAAATTCGTTAGATAAATGGTTATCGGCATCAACATATTCATATTCACTATCAGAATGAAAAGAAGTAACATTTTCATCATGAATAACATTTTCATCTATATCATCATCAAGATTTATAAAAATAGGATCTTTAACTCGCACAGGATCAAGACCATCATGCATCTTATGTTTAGGAGATTTTGGCTCAATTTCTGGCTGAGGAGAAAATGGAATAATACTAGCTAAAGGTGTTGTTGGGGATTGCAAAGTTTGAGCTCTAAGACGACGCTTTCATCGGCGTTCACATGTAGAACGATTTCGTCTAGTCTTAGTAGGAAGTTGAGAAGATTGAGGAGGAGGAATATTCTCCTCCTTATCACTTGGGTGTTTGGGTTGTGATCTCTTAGGTTGAACAATAGGAGAAGAAGAAGGTCTCTTCTCTCTATAAGAGGAAGGAGGAGGAACTACTCCATATAAAGGAGGAATATTTGGTTTAGGAAGGAGACCAAGTCCATCATGACGAGGAGGTATAGGTCTACTTTTGGAAAGTTTATTAGGCACAGACATAGTCACATCCATAGGGATGGGTTGGGAATCTTCTTGAGGAAATACATTAGTTTTATCTTTCAAAGGAAGAACTTCCTTCTCAAGAACGATAGGAATATCAAGTTTGGGTGTTCTAGGTTCACTTAGAGATAGGATCATATCTTTTTTCGACTTTTGATAAGATTTGAAAAGATGATCACTTCGCGGTGGAAGAGATTGCAATTGTTTAGGCCAAAAGTAATCAATAGGAACGCTAGAAGTTCTTTCAGCTAGTTTAAAGAGACTATGATTGACAGTAACAACTTTACCATTATGGGGAAATTTCAAACACTTATGAATAGGAGAAGAAATAGCTTTCATGGAAGATAGCCAAGAATTGCCTAGCTTCACACGAAATTGTTCAGACGATGGAATAATAGCAAAGCTCACATCAAGGGATTTGTTATGGACCTCAATAGGTAATGTAATAGAACCAATTGTAGGAGAACAAAATGCATCAAATAGTTTCACAATCACATTTGTTTTGTCATAGATCACTTGATTCAATTGCAAAGTAAAAAGAAATTCCTCAGTAATGACATTAACCATACAAGAAGGATCAATAAGCACTCCATGGCAAGGTGTATTCTTGACTTTTGCAACTATATATAAAGAACCATCAGGTGCCCTAATAGTTTCATTGGAATCAAAGGTGATGGAAGGTTCTTTAGGGATTTCCTGCTGCTCTACAAAGTTAATCACATTCGGAGTCATAGACACAAGATCATTAGGTGAGACAGAGGAATCATTAGTATCAATTGCATTAGAGGTATGAGAAGGTAATGGATCAGTAAAAATCTTAAGATTTTGGTTAGGAGGAGCTACAGATGTGTTGCCTTTATCATTCACACCAGAAACAGAGATAGTATTATTATCAATCAAAACTTGAATTTTACCCTTTAAAGCAAAACATTTTTCAGTATCATGCCCAGGTTGACGATGAAATTGACAAAAAGATTTGTTATCAAAATAGGGTGAATTAATCTTTGTAGGATCTATTTGCTTTATAGGAGGAAGAGTAAGCACATTTTGTTTCAATAACTTATTCATAATATTATGCAATGATTCATTCAAAGGAGTAAACTTTCTTTCTTTCTTGAAAAACTTAGAAATAGGAGGCACACCTGATGCTGCATTCACATTGTTGTTGATGATGCTTTCATTGAATTTAATGGACTCTTTGTTCAGTTTAAACTTCCCAAATGGTTGTTGACTACTATCACCCTTATCACTCGGAGCCATAGGATTTGCTTGTTCCATTTGACTCACAGTCAGTTGATAATTGTGAAGAGTTGCGCACAACTGTTGGAAAGAAGTAAACTCAGAAAATAGAAGTTTTTCTCTAATATCTTTTTGTAAATTAGAAATAAAGATTCTTTGAATATCATTGTCAGGTACTGGGGAAGAAATTTGAGCATACAAATGCTTATATCTACTAATGAAATCAGTCACTTTTTCTTTAACACCTTGTTTACAATGCATTGAATCAATCAAAGTAACTTTAGGACTTATATTGTTTTGAAATTGTTGAATAAAAGCATTTGCAAGTTGTTCGAAAGAAGTAATAGAATAGGAAGGCAACAAGCAATACCATTGTAGAGCCTTATCTCTTAATGTTCTAGTAAACAGTTTTGCAAGCAACCTTTGGTCATAAGCAAAATCGGTACATATTGTTTGAAAGGTCTTAACATGTGTTAGAGGATCACCTTTACCATTGTAAAGCTCCAATTGTGGGATTTCATCATGCTTAGGGGGAATAGCTTGAACAATGTCAAGAGAAAGTGGGCTCGCAACATCAAATGTGGGCACACTAAACTTAGATTCATTCATAGAGGCAATTTGTTGCTGTAAAGAAGAGACAGTTTGTGCAAGATTGTTAATGGTCGCTTCAGTCAAAGAATTCATATTAGACGCGTTAGATTGAGATGGAGGTATTATGCTATTGAAAGAAGGTATTGATTGAGAGTAAGGTGGTGGGACACTATGATAGTTAGTCATAGGAGATGATTGAAAAGGAGGAACACTACAAGGAGGAATGGAATGGTTAAATGAATAGCCCCCTTGCGCCAGGTTCATTTGTGGAGATGTAATAGGGACACTCATTGAAGGAATGAATGAAGAAGTTGGATTGAATGAAGGAAGAGGGTTAATTGAAGAAGAAGGATTGCCCCCATGACTGGTAATCATAGGTGGAATGTCTTGTATTGAAGTAGTCATTATGTTTGATGTAAAGGTAGGTATACTAGCAATAGAAGTCGTCAAAGGGATAGAATGATTGACTTGAGTAGGAGGTTGTGTATAACCCAAAGTTTCAGCACAACTCTTCATAGGCATCACATTCAAATCCACAATGTGTGCAATATTACGCAAAATATCAATTCCATTCTTATCACTTTGAACCATACGTTTTAGACCTTCAATTAAAGGAAGAGCTTGACTATCGGGGTATTCTTGAGACATCCATTGTCAAAAATCATCAAATTGGTTATCCAATTTTGAAAGTTGTTCTATAGAAACCTCATGGAGAGTTTATTCATCATTAAGAGGATTAGAGGAATTACCCATGTCCTCGTTAAAAAGGCCATTCAAATTAGGTTCCATCTCCTTGGTAATTAAACCTTGGAAAGACTTAATTCTAAGGCTTCATCTAACGGGAATAGTGTAAGTAGGGCTTATTGTTGTAAAACTCATGCACTAAAGAGAGAGAGAAGATTTTGAATTTAGAGGTAGCAAATTTCAATAAAATCAGCCAATCTCCTAGATTTAAGCTGTTAAATACAATCAGGATAATCTCCCGAAATTTCAGAAAAAATGTCCAGGACCATGGCGAACGGAGTGCACACGGTCCTCGCAACTTTTTTTGAAATTTTCAGGGATGAAAGTTATGATGATTTTAAAGATAATCTGAAAAAATTGAGTGATTTTAAGATCTGTAGATAGGCCAAATTAAAGTTGCAATCTCAAAATTGAACCCTACCAAGATTGTTGAAAAATGCAAAATTTGAATTTTGAAAAAGAGAGGGAAACTGAAATTTTGAATTTTATGATTTTAGAGGGAATACTAAAAGCAATGCAGGCTTTGAAATTTAAAAATTGACTTAATTTCATGCAAAATTCAATTTTGAAAGTGGAAATCAAGGTTGTTGCAATTAAACATTTAATTTCAAAAGTCACAAACTGCAAAAATTTGAATAAAGCACTAAAATTTCAAATGAATGCCAACACACTTTTCAGATTTAGGATAGTATGAAACACAATTTTGACATGAATTTTAATTTCAACAATTTTTGAATGATTAGAAGCCTCAATCCAAGCAATCACTAGACCAACTTTGACTTTAATTTTGAAAGTGTTAGAATTGATGAAATCAGCCAAAATTCTGGATTTTAGCAGAAAAATATAGTAAGATCTAGCTCCCGAAATTTTGGAAAAAATGTTGGCGACAATGGTGCTCGGGGTGCACACGGTCCTCGCAACTTTTTTCCAAATTTTCAGGGATGACAGATATTATGATTTTGTTTCAGAATCCAAAGTTACAGCCGATTTAGAGGTGTTTTGATCAGTGAAATCATCAGTCAAAGGCTGAATCAAGAGGGTTTTGACACTTAACCATTTAATTTTCAAAATTAAAGCACAAATATGATTTGACAATTTGGAATAGAAGGGTAGATCTGAAACAAGCATTAACAATTAAACATTTCGCAAGCTCAATTACTAAAAAGAAAATTTAGGGTTTTTATGCAACTAACCTCTAAAATTTGCAAAAGATCAAACATGGAAATGTAATTAAGGAAGCCAAATTTTTTTATTTTTTTTTCAGATCTAACCATGAATAATCAGAATTAGGATGTTCACATCGGGTTCACCAAAATGTAAAGCGGAAAAAATCGAACCCTAGGTGTTCTCCCCCACTCCAAGGAGAAAGGGGGTCACTAGGGTTGACGGTTTTCACTTAGGAGGGACTTTACATTCAAAAGAGGGGTTGAAACTCACAAGATCCAATCCCACACAATGCAAGACTAGATTCTAAATGAGTTTCAAGGGTTGAGACATCAAGGATACCCTCTTTTGTAAAGAATGTAGATAGAAAGATTGAACTAGGAATGCATGTAAAGTAAGAAATATTCACTTATAAATAGAGATAGGGATACACGATGAAGCTGCGAACCTGGAATTAGCAGTAAAATGTCGAGATGATGCTGTTTTGCAAATTCGAGTGAAATTTGGTGGGACGATGGCGCCCGGCGTGCACACGGTCCTCCGAAAAATCCACGAAATGAAGGGGGATATGTTCGTCTCTGCACAAGGATTCCAGATCTTCAATTACAGCCGCGTACCTGCAACCTACACACAAAAAAGAGAGGATGATTGGGGGGTTAGGGATTAGGGGTTTGCCTTTAGGTCAAACCCTAGTTTTGGAATTAACCAAGAAATGAGAATACTGTAAATGTAAATGTTTGTAATGCAAACAAGTACTGATACCTTGTTGTAAGAATGTTTATATTCTTACATGTGAAGGTGTAATGAATGTTGTATTTTGTATGTTGTAAGTGACCTCCTCTTCAATGGTTGAATCCTTGTCCTTAATGCAACACTTAGCCTTGAATGGAGACTTAGAATGCTCAATTGCTTGAAGGAATGCTTGAATGCTTGAATGTTTGAATGTTTGAATATCGCTTCCGCCTCTTGCTTGCATATATTTTCCTCTTTTTCCTTGCCCCCCTTCAAATGGGAGGGGAAATGTAGTTTATATACTTGTCAATTAGGGTTGATAGACTGATTTTTCTGACCTTAGGCTGACCTAGAAACATTATTTCCTGAATTGCAAACTTAAAGACCCAATGCCCAAAAGAGACCGGGCCCAAAATAGAGTCAGGGACTAGGGCGTTGGGTGCCATGGTCCTGAGGGACCAGGGCACTGGGTGCCATGGTCCTGAAGGACCAGGGCACTGGGCGCCATGGTCCCACCTCCCGGGACAGCAGGGTGCAAGGAGGATCAGGCCAAGGTGCAGAAATATGTAGTTTTTCGTGTTGTAAACAGGTTTCGGGGTCTCCATTCAGGTTCAATGTTGCGCCGCCATCGTGAAGACCCAAATACAGTCAAAATTGCAAGTTTCGCAATTTTAGGATGCTACAAATAGATAGCAGCATTTGAAGTGCCTCTCAAATATTTGAGAATTCACTTCACAGTTGTCCAATGATCAGTACCAGGATTCACCATGTAACTACTGACAACTCCCACTGCTTGTGCAATGTCTAGTCTGGTGCACACCATGGCGAGCATAACACTTCCTATTGTTGATGAGTACAGTACATGAGACACCTATTTTTTCTCTTCTTCTATGCTTAGGCATTGTTCAAAAGACAATTTAATATGATCAGGAAATGGAGTACTAAAAGGTTGTGCTTTCTGCATATTGAAGCATTGAAGAACCTTCTTAACATAAGTTTTCTGTGACAACCATAATTTCCTATTGTTTCTATCTCTATGTATCCTCATTCCAAGAATCTGATTTGCACTGCCTAAGTCCTTCATCTCAAACTCCCTAGCAAGTTGAGTTTTCAAATGGATGATTTTATACATGTTGGGACTTGCTACCAACATATCATCAACATACAATAGTATAATAATAAACTACCATCATCATACCTTTGAAAATAGGCACAATGATCAACCTCATATCTACTAAAATCCAAACTCAACATGAAGGAATCAAACTGCTTGTACCAACACCTTGGTGCCTGTTTCAAACCATACAACGATTTTCTCAACCTAGAAACAAGATTCTCATTGCCTCTTTCCTCAGAACCTTCTGGTTGTTGCATATAAATCTCTTCAGAGAGGTCACCATGCATGAAGGTTGTTTTTACATCTAACGTTTCTAAATCCAAATCAAGACTAGCAACAAGAGCTAAAACAACTCTAACAATACTTAACTGTAAAACAGGTGAAAAAAATTCATCAAAATCAATACCAAAATTTTGTGCATACCCCTTGGCCACCAACCAAGCTTTATATCTCTCCAAATTATCATTTAGATATCTCTTCAACTTGAAGACCCACTTGTTCCCAATAGCTTTTCTCCCCTTAGGCAATGACACAAGCTCCCATGTTTTGTTCTAATGTAGAGCTTCCATCTCCTCTTCCATAGGAACTCTCCATTTGCTTCCACATTCAGCTTCACAAGCCTCCTGTTATGAACTAGGTTCACCAACATCAGTGAGTAATGCATAAGCAAAATTACAAGAGAATACCTTATAGGTGGTTTGATTACTCTACTGGATCTTCTTAAACTAGGTGATGGTTCACCCTATGGCTCAATTGGTTGTTCTTCATCAAACACATCTAGATGATCATCACGTTTTTCAACCTCTACTAGAATAACTTCCATAACTTGTTGTTCTTTACCTCTTTGCACCGAATTTTCATTAAAATACACATCTCAACTAACAATAATCTTGTGGGAAACATTATCCCATAATCTGTACCCCTTTGTACCTTCCACATAGCCAAGAAAAATACATTTTATGGACTTCTTGTCCAACTTATTTTTATTATCTTTAGGAATATGTACATAAGCATTGCAACCAAAATTACGGATGAATGAGTAAACAACTGTTTACCTTTCCATATTTCTTCTAGAATTATATTATCAAGAGTAGTAGTGGGAGATCTATTGATCAGGAAACAAGTTGTATTTACAGCCTCACCCCAAAATTTCTGCTCCAAACCAATAGTACTCAACATGCATCTGGCTCGCTCCATTATTGTATGGTTCATGCGTTCAGCAACACCATTTTGTTGTGGTGTCCTAGCAACCGTCAACTGCCTTGCAATTCCATGCTCTGATACCAATTGTTAGGAAAACATAATAGATTGAGTTTTTCTAGAAGTACTACCAGAAGCAAAGATGTATTAAATCTAGTTCATCCAGATACTTGGGAAGCTCACGTAACATCTATTAGAGGTTTATCATATTTTGTTTCATTTATAGATGATTATTCCTATAAGGTGTGGATTTATCTTCTTAAGAAGAAATATGAAGTGTTTTGTTGTTTTAAGAGGTTTAGAGCTCTGCTAAACAAAACTCACTAAGCTGATAACGGAGATGAGTTTTTTGAATAGAGCTTTAAACCTCTTAAAAAAATAAAATACTTTAGATTTCTTCTTAAGAAGATAAATCCACACCTTAAGGGAATAATCATCTATAAATGAAACAAAATATGATGAACCTCCAATAGATGTTACAAGAGCTTCCCAAGTACCTGAATGAATTAGATTTAATACATCTTTTCTTCTGGTAGTACTTCTAGAAAAACTTGGTCTATTCTTTTTTCCAAACAAACAATGTTCAAAAAAACTTAAATCTTTAGATTTTGTACCTGGGAGAAGATTTCTATCTAGCAATAACTTGAGACCTCATTCACTTATATGGCCTAGCCTTTGATGTCAGGTTGATAATGAGTCCATCTCTACATCAGATACCAAAGCAGCCTCTCCAATGTTAGTTTGTCCAACTAACCTATAGGGATTGCCAACCTTCTCTCCCTTTAGCACAACCAAAACTCCCTTTGTTACCTTGAGACAACTATTTTCACCACTGAATATATAACCTTGTTTATCAAACACTCAAAGTGAAAGTGAATTTTTCTTTAAACCAAGTATGTGCCTAACATGTTGAATAGTTCTAACTGCTCTATCAAACATCTTGATTCTTACCTCTCCTTCACCAATAGCTTCAGATGGGTTGTCATTTCCCATGTAGACCATACCACCATCACGAGACTGATAAGAAGTAAACCAGTCTTTGTGTGCTGTCATATGAAAGGAAGCACCAGAATCAAGAATCCAAACATGAAGTAAAGAACTTCTCAAATTAGCAGCTATTACCTCTCCATCTTCCAATGGTGTCTAAACTTTAGTAGTGTTTGCCTCAAATGTAGGTTTACTAGGATTCTCCTTGGATTCTTTTGGCAGCCTACAATCCTTCTTGACATGTCCATTCTTGCCACAGTTCCAACATTTCACCCTTTTTTGCCCCTTTGATTTGGACTTGGTTTGTCCATGCTCAGTATTTTCTCTTTCTTGAGTTCCTACCTCTTGCAACAAGGGCTTCATTAGAAGAAGATTCTTGAGATTTCTTCTGCCTTGAATCTTCAGAGATTAAAGAAGCCACTGCATCCTCAAAGACCAGCTTCCCACTCGGTGTAGAATTACTGAGAGCCATAACCAACTGATCCCAACTATCTGGCAAGGAGCAAAGTAATATTGTTGCCTTATCTTCATCGATTTTCACACCCACTGAAGCCAATTTGCTTGTCAATATGTTGAAATCATTCAGATGATTTGTGACAGATGAATTGTCACGCATCCTCAAATTATACAATTGTCTACTTAGAAGGATTTTGTTTGCTAATGACTTCATCTCATACAACTTTGCAAGCTTATTCCACAAGTCATGAGCAGATTTCTCCTCTGCAACATTGAACATAACTGAATCTACTAGAGATAACTAGATTGTTTCTCTAGCCACGCTATACATGGTATTCCAATCTCCTATGCTCATATTTGTAGGTTTTGATGATACCCCTTTAAGAGCTCCGTCACATCCATCCTTCACCAACAAATCTTGAATCTTAAGCTTACATAGAGAAAAATTCAAGCCATCAAACTTATGTACCTCAAATCTGGTAACACTATTTCCAACCATTTCTCACTTCTAAAAACAAACAACTTCTACATAGATAACATATGCCCTGACACCAATTGTTAGGAAAATAACAAGTGTAGAAAATTTGCAAAGAAGAACAATAACACATAACACATAGATTTACATGGAAAAACCTGGTAAAAATATACTAGTAAAAAACCATGAGCAAAATATCTTTCACATTGATTCTAAGGAATTATAGAGTTACAACAATCTCAAAACTGATCTAGCCATACTTTAAAAATTGGGACAAGTACTCTATTTATATACAAATTTGAGAAACTTAATGTTATAATTAAGTTCTCAAATTTGCCACCTCTAACCCTTCCAATGCCATCACTATAGTCATATTATTGACTAAGCCTATATGTGGCTCTCAGTCATCTACAAGGTTGACACATATAGAGCCCAACTTGATTCTACTATGAATCACTTAATAATTTACTGAGTCAACACAATTGACTTGGAGAGTCCTAGTTGGAAACAACTTACCAAATATAGTAAGTATGACTCACATAAATACATGTATGACACTATTGGTTAATAGATTTTCCTTTTACACATTCTAATTCTTTAACTTTTGCATGCCCATAAACAAAAGACAAAAATACACCAATAGTTGGATAACTGCTTAAACAATTAATCTCTGTATACGGGTACAACTCCCCAAGAATGATTTTTCAATAAGCTTAAGTTACGACAATTTCCATGCAAACTTTTTACCAGAAAGCATAAAAGGTATTTAAGCATTCACATGTCAACACAAAATGAACACTGCAATATTTTCAAGCACAAATTTCTTCTAAAAGCTCACAAACTTTCATTCTTCTAATCGGCAAGACAGACATTTCAAAAGTTTTCCTTTTGCACACTAATATACACTATATTAGAAAGATAACAAATTCTGCAATGGAACCAAATCTTCACAGAGATTCACACTTAAATTCATAAACACAGATTTATAAGATGAAAAATGTTGCAATTTCATTCACAGATCAAATTGTCTTTCTTTAAGAGTACATAGTATTGCAAAAATTATAAAGATTTATGTTCTATCTTAACCCAAAAATTCTCAGACCTTTAACAGGTCTTTTAATCAAGTATATATAGTCGCCAGGATATGATAGTTTCTTAAAATTAAACCAAAGTGAAAAGATTAACTCTCCATGAGAGTTAAAGAAGTCTATCCTTAAAACTGAAAAACAACTACTAAATAAGAAAAAGAGGCATAAGCCGCGAGCAACGGTAATGCGATCAATCTCTTGCAGACGACATGGCCTCCACCTATTTATCCTTACGTGAAGGAGTGCTTTGAATATTACGCCATTCCAAATTAGCTAAGGAGAAGTTGAGAATAAGCTAATAATGTGGAAGACTGATATGAAGTAGTCGTTGCTTCCACACTTCCTTCTTTTTGCTCACCAGCACAACCTTACCCTTATGTGTCTCAAGATGATCGAAACAAACCACTAGCATGGATTCAATTTGTGTAATTTTTGATAAATCCTCTATTGTTAAGGATTTTGCTTCCTGGATTTGTTGAACTCGATCCTTGAAGGCTTGAATCATATCAAATGAATCTTCAAGCATCTCCTTATCTTCTTTCAGGAACTAAATATCTATGCACTTCATATCTTTCTACATAGTATTAATCAATACTTTTAACTCCTTCAAAAGCTTGATGGATTCTTCATGTCCCTATTCAATAATTGAGTTCCTCCATTCAATATTTTATTTGCACATGAAAAGCACATTGTCATCAAGACCATGTACTAGCTTTTCTGCCATGAAGTTGATGACTCCATACCTCTACGTATCCCTCATTTGCTTCAGTACAACCACCCATTTTCTTTTCTCTTTTTTCCAAGAAACTATTTCTATTTCCAACTCCTTGCCTATAGATTCTACATTTTCAAATACCTTAACCAGATAAAAAATGTATCTTGTACCTTCCTAGACAATTGATTCCAACCACTCATTGAAGACGTCTGCTACAATCTAGCTTCTCTGAACCTGATCAAGCAGTCTCTGGTTCATTGGTGACCTTGAATGACAAAGAAAATTGAGAAAGCAGTTGTGTATTAGGATCATGTATGGCATTGATGTACTGGGTCATTTGCATTATGATCTGTTTCATTTCATTTTTATCATTTTTGTCCTTCCAAGTCCTGGTCAGAATTCTCTTGGTGGAGGTCTCATGTGTTTAGCATCCGCAGCTCGAGAGGTCACCCCTAAATCAATATTCTCAATAAAGAAGTCCTTCTCAATGATATTCTCAACATATTTATCTATTGGGGGTCTGGCTACCTCTGCAATCCAATGTCTTGTTTGGTCATCCAGATCTATCATTGCTTCAGTTTTAAGTCTCTTGGACTTTGATATTCTCCCCAAACACTTACTGACCATGTCCTCCATTGGAATTAATATTAGAATTACGTTTCTTTTCTTGGTAAGTGAAGCACTTAACCATTTGAGAACAATAGATGTTTCCTTGGGTGGAGGTGATTGCTGGTTAGTGATGACAATGACTATGGTGTTCACATAATCCTTAGCTTCCTATGTTTCCTTTCCCTTATCAGCAGCACTAGTAATGAGCTTGTCTTGCATTTGACCATCCATCATCCCTTGAGTTTCTTCTTCGGAGTTCAAATCTAGTACAAGTGGACTTGTAAGGAGTTTCTGACTGCTTTTCTTACTACAAAATTTGGTGACACGAGCAGAGGAGGAACTCAGAGAAGATTCTCCTAAGTTTACAATCTTAATTTTCTCGGCCCTCTATTTCTGATTACCTACAATATCAATAGAAATGTCAAAAAAGGGAAGAGATACTTGAGAAGTTACATGAGTTCGACCAACTTTTCTAGTCTTAGGTGCAGACATGGGTTGTTGTCCAAAACATCAGTCTTTTAGCCATCCTTTTGTCTGTCTAATCACAATGAAGGTTCTAGCCTAAATGTTGACATCCCCTTTTCTATCCCAATCAACTTCTCGAATAGGTTGCCCCTGTATCTTCTTATTGAACTCATGATCAACAACTTCCTCACCTCTGTCCTCTTGTACGTTGAAACTATTCATGGACAAACCCATTGTCATAATTTGTTGAATAGTGAACCTCGACCACAATGTTCTTCTGAGTTCAAATTCATCATCAAAGTTATCCCAGTAATCTTCAAGTTGAGGTTCATGACAAAAATCAACATCAACATTTACGTTCTCTATGGAAAACCTTTGACTATTAAATTTATGTCTAGCAACATATAACTGTAGATTAAACTTCTTGAACTCAAGTTCAAGATTCAAGGCATCTGAAATGGATCTACAGCTATAGTATCCTAGCTCTAATGGAAAGACAACTACAAACTTTCCTCCACTTCTCTTATCAATATAGGCTAGTTGTCGACTGACTTTAATCAAAATATAGCTATCCAAAGCATACTTGGGTAACCTAAAAGGTTCACCCTGAAAGCTGCCAACTCTAATATAGGTGAACTGAGAAAACTAGATAAAGAAACTACCATAGATAATTCTATTGCTTTTGTTGGTAATCTCCTATTTATGTTACCCTGCAGCTCGTGAACCAATCTACCTGCAAAAATATCATTCCACCTCATGAATTTTTTTGCATATCTCTGCTGTTGTAGGTGAGGATAGTATTCATAGACCCTTATCCCATCAATCTAGGGTTCATGGTGTAAGACATTCCAATCTTGAGTTCAGGCAAGCATATAAAATAGGTACGAGGACATATGAAAACCACTCATCCCTGCAAATTTGTTTAAACTCTCATGCAGCCTCTCTACAACAACTTGTTCCCAATCTAGGTACGCATTTCCATTTAACATGACTTGAATGTAGAAATACATCTAGTCTTCCCAATAAAAGGCATGATAATTTCCCTTCAATCTATTCAATAGAACAATAATATCTCATATTTCTATTATGAAATTCTCTCTAGTGAGTGGCCTTGGTAACCTGGAACCTCCTTTTTGAATTTTCAATAACTAGTTTCTAGCAATTACGCTTCTGTAAGTGCTCTTCTTCTCAGAAAAGAAGGAGTATGAAGTACCAATGGTCCAATCTTCATATGACTCCTTATGAGGAATGCCCATGGCTTCCATTATGGTCTCCATGCCAATTTTCAACAACACCTCACCATTGATGGGCCTAATATACCTGTGTTCTGCATCATACCAGTTTATACATTCTAAAACTAACTCCAGTCATGGCATCACAATTGAAAATGCAACGGCCTCAACCAGACCACCTCTTACAATTTTCTCCATCATAGAATTTTGGGTTGGATTCTTAACTCTTTCAAAGAAATCAGTAAGGTCTGCTTGTGCTAGTGAAGTGTCACCCATATTTGGAAGTGAGCTAACCAAACAGGAAGTATGCCCCAATTTCAATAGAGTTGGCCTCATGATGGCCCCTCTCATATTTATCAAATAATTTCAGGAATAAAAAGAATTCCTCTCACAGCAAAGAGAACAAACAACAACTAGCTTTTGAACAAGAAAATACAGCAAAAGAAGAGACAATTGCAACTAACGTGATCCCGACAGCAAATTCTTGAAAACCTTCTGAATGCATATACAATACCTTTGGTTTTCTTTACTTTCACGGCTACTGAGAAGGTACTAGAAAGTGTTGTGTCTGTGATGTGTGATACCTACAGCTGCAACACAAACACTCAATAGATCATTACAAGCATGGTTAGCAAATAAGAAGAAAATAAGGATGAACCATGACAAAGAGACCTATCGCCTCCTAAGAGATGCGAGTATGAATTTGCTCTCAGATCTGGATAAGCAATACCAGTGACTTGATTACACCTAGATGGAGGATTTGAAATGATAATGATATGCAAAGATGAGATTAATTATGCTAAATTGATCCAAGAGACTAATTAAGCTAATGATATGCATGATTAAGCTATGATGATGATGCAATTAAGCTAGAAAAGAGATTGATTAAGCTACATGATTCAACAAAAATGCTAGAAAATGATCAAATTAAACTAATGCAGTTGACTATAACAATGATGCTCAAATGATATACCTATAATAACAATGCATACGATGAAAATGAGATGGGATCCTTTGTGCTCTAAAATGGAGGATATTTATAGGATTTCCAAGGTGGTGAGGTGGCAGAAATCAATGATCAAGATTGAGTATGAAGATATCAAGGGTGAAATTGGAGGAGGTTGGAGGAAGAGACACTTGTCATCTCTGTGGCGACAAGTGTCAAGGAGCTTTGCTCATAAAAGGGCAAGCGTCCAAGAGAGGAGACATGTGGCCAAAGTGCCATGTGTCTCAAGAAGAAAATATCCACACCATAGGAGGTTAGGATAAGGAGGTTAGAATGTGCAAGATAGGATAGGGTTAGTTAAACCCAAGGTTAGGTGGAATGGGTTAGGTTAGAGGAATGATTAGGTTAGGTGGTTAGAAATTAGGAGGCATGTGGGTAATGTGAATTTAAAAATTCAAATAATAGGAAAAGACTAATTAATTCTCAACAACTCATAAATTGATTTGTTTTAATTAATTAGAGGATTAGAATAATTGATTTGAATGGGGGGAGGATTAATTAATTTTAATTAGTTAATCAAATGAGATTATTGGAATGAACCTATTAAATAAATCCTTAGATTTATTAATAAGTAGATGAAAGGGAGAATTTAATCAAATTGCCTAATGAATTCAATTAAATTAGGAAGGAGGATTAACTAAATAATTGCTTATTTAATTAATTATCTTCAAACCATTTATAGGTGTATACAGAAAGATTGCTAGCTTTTGCAACAAAAATGAATAAAATCTCACTCAAATCCTAGCTAGTTGTACTAATTCAGTAATCTCATGTGAATTGACACTAGATTTGATGGATATCTAGCATGCATTTAATTTCGGTTCATTCCATTACATGATACATGAATTACCATGATTATTTGCCATAATTAGAAGCTAATATTTCAAACTACCCAAAATATTCTCCTTTCCTGCCCCCATTTTCCCTCCATGATACGCGCACCACTTCTACATGAAGCCTCATACTATGAATTTATTGGTATTTTGGTATGGTTTTGTCATTGATGTCAACACCTACTGAAAAACTAGCACTTTGGAGATCCAACAACATTCACCAACAAGCAAGTAACTATTGCACAGTTACTAGTATATAGTTCACCGACAGGATATAATGTTCATCGGTATTTGGAATGATATGGAAGACACTTGGTAATGTCAAAGACATCGTGTGGACACTTTGTTTTGAAGAATTAATCATTGGTATATTCATATTTGCATATTTGCTTTTACCGGCAAATAGGTCCAGGTTATCTAGGGTTACATCGGCAGGTTTATCTTTTCCAGATCAGCATGGCACGCTATGGAGATGATTTATTATTGATGTAAATGCATTAAGCTGACATGTTTAATCAGTTATTGCATTGGATATTATATTGTTTGTAAAATGATTTTATTGTAATATCTTGTAGAGCCGACCTACTAAAATTGGTCTTAGGGTATGGTATAAATGTAAGATCTTATTTGTAAGATCAAGTGTGGAATGAGAAAAAGAATTGAGTGAAGGTATATGCGAGATTAAGAAAAGGTATACATGAAGACATCATTTGAAGGTGAAGCTAGGTTTTTCTATAAGCATATCAGAATTACACTGGTACTGAATCCAGCATATGAAGATGCTATTTTGTGCAGTACATTCTTATTGGATTTAACCATCCAACTGTAGTCAGTGTGACTCCCATTTTGTGTTTGATAGGTTGTTGGCCTTTCTGCATGTGCAGACCCCATTTATGTACACTTACTATCTGAAGTAGTATCATCTAATTGTGGGTAAGGTTTCCCACCATGGTTTTTCCCCTTACAGGATTTCCACGTACAAATATTGGGGTTATGTGTTGTGGATGACTTTATGTTTGTGTTTCATGCATTAATCTTTACCGGTATAGCAATTTACTGTTAACATTGTCTACTGACATACTTAACTGGTTTACCGATATTAAGCATTAAGTTGGTTAATTGGTTTTTGGTTTGAATTTATTAGACAACTGATTCACCCCCCCCCCCCTCTCAGTTGTATCCGGGACCTAAAAATTGGTATCAGAGCTTAGTCCTCTTTTTGTAGAAGTTTAACAACTTGAGGAGATCCAATGTCTACAAATTACTTCAGGAAGGACAGTCCTAAACTTGATGGAACCAACTATGGGATATGGAAGATCAGAATGGAGACGCATCTGAATTGCATTGGTAAAGACATTTGGGAAGTTACAAAGAATGGTTATACTACTGTTGTAGCTAGTCAGACTGCTCCAACTACCTTAGCTAAAGATGAAGAGAATGATTGCTAAGTAAGAGAAGCACTTTTGAGCACATTATCAGACCAACAAATCATGGGATTATCAGATAGGTCTACTGCTAAAGCTATTTGGGATCATTTGGAAACACTAAATGAACGAGATTCCATAGTTAAGATTGCAAAACTTGAAAGCTTCCGAGTCAAGTATGAACATCTGAAAATGGAAGAAGATGAAAGGATTTCTGCTTTTATGGAAGGAGTAAATGAAATTGTTTTAGGTATCAAATGTTGTAGATGAACTCTGAGTGAGGATGAAATTGTTTCCAAAATCTTAAGAGGTTTGCCACCGGCATATAAAATGAAGGTTACTACTATAAATGAGTTGAGAACAATGCCTAATACATTAGTAACTAGGGATACATTGATTGGAAAACTTTCAGCATTTGAAATTAAGGAATTCGGTCTTGTTGCTACTATAAAAACTGATTTGGCCTTTAAAGCATCAACATCAGTCGCTCCATCATTTGACAAATCAGACTGGAGAGTCTTTTATGCAAGAGAACTTGAAGAATCTAGAAAGGAGAATGAAGAGCTTGAAGAACTTGAAGCACTATTTGCAAGAAAAATGCCAAAAGGTCCAGTTGGAAGTAAGTATGAAGGTAAAGCACCCTTTAAATGTTTTAACTACATTAAGATTGGTCATATGGCTTCAAGATTCCCTGATAGACATGCTAGACTAAGAGAAGAAGCTAGAAGAACATACAAGCCTAATCCTGAATATCAGAGATACAGATTTAAGAAGAACAAAGACAAATCTTGTTACATTGCTGATGAAGGTGTGACTGATGATTCTGATGAGGATCCAGTAGACAATGGATGGGTTTTTGTTGCTATAACAGAAGATCAACCAACACCTACTGCTCAACTGGTAGATCAAGCCCTAGCAGCTAAAGTTGAAGCAAAGGATAAATGGATCATTGACTCAGGATGCTCACATCATATGACTGGAGACAAAGGTAAATTCTTAAACTTTCAAGAATACAATGGAGGTTTAGTAGATTTGGAGATGGCAAAGCCTGTTCAATCAAAGGTAAGAGTTCAATATCTCTTGATGGTAAGCATAACACTGACAATGTCTACTATGTTGAAGGATTAAAGCATAATCTTTTAAGTGTTGGTCAATTAGTTGAGAAGGGATTTCAGTTACAATTTAAAAATGAAAAATGCAAAATCATGAATAGAACTGGTTTGGAAATTGCAACTAGTAATCAGACTAGAGGCAATATCTTTCATTTGAATAACAATGAAAAGGCGTGTTTAATTGCACATATAGATGAAATTTGGTTATGAAATAAGAGACTATGTCATGTAAACTTTGATTGCATGGTAAAAATCTGTACTTCTAAGGTAGTTAGAGATCTACCTAAAATTGTGAAACCTCATAATACAATTTGTAACGAATGTCAATTTGGAAAACAAGTTAGAGCTAGTTTCAAAAGTATTCCACAAAAATCCAATAATGCTCTTGATTTAATTCACATTGATTTATGTGGTCCAGCTAGAACTAGAAGCTTACAAGGTGATAGATATTTTATGCTAATTATTGATGATTATTCTAAAATGTGTTGGGTTACTTTTCTCAGAGAAAAATCAGAAGCACTTGGGAAGTTCAAACTGTTCAAAGCAATGGTTGAAAATGAAACTGGTAAGAAAATCAAATGTTTAAGATCAAATCAAGGAGGAGAATTCACATCTAAGGACTTTAATACATTCTGTGAAGTGAATGGAATCAAAAGACAGTTATCAGCACCTCAGACACCATAGCAGAATGGAGTTGTTGAAAGCAAAAACATAACTATCTTGGATGCAGCAAGAAGTATGTTATCAAAAGCAAATCTACCACATGTGTATTGAAGAGAGGCAGTTAGCACTACTGTCTATACATTCAACAAAGTTCACATCAAAGGTGAAACCGGTAAGACCCCTCATGAACTATGGTTTGGTAATACTCCTACTCTTAAGTATTTCAGAATTTTTGGAAGTAAATGTTATATTAGAAGAGATGAGTATATTAGCAAATTTGATCCTAGAAGTGATGAAGGAATATTTCTTGGTTATTCATCTAAGAGCAAGGCATATAGATGTTTTAATAAGAGATTACAGAAAATTGTTGAGAGTACAAATGTAAAGATTGATGAACAAGTCAGAGGAACTTCAAGGTATATAGACTCTGAACCGGCAACCGAAATTGTGACAAATGAACCTATACTGAATCCACCAGTACAGAATGAAGATCTAGTTACTCCGATATCATCAGAGGATTCCACAGTAATTGAAGAACAATAGCAAACCAAGAAACCTCGGTATGTAAGATTGAATCATTCTGAAGATTAGATAAGTGGAAACAAATTTAAAAGAGTTATGACAAGAGGAAGATTGGCAAATGAAGAGGTATGTCTTATTTCTTAAATTGAACCATCATCTATCAATGAGGCATGTGAAGATAAATTTTGGATTAAAGCTATGGAAGAAGAATTAGGACAAATTGAGAAAAATAACACTTGGACATTAGTTCCCCGGCCTAAAGATAAAAATGTAATTGGGACCAAATGGGTATTTAGAAACAAACTTAATGAAGATGGTAAGTGGTGCAGGGCACCTTGGTGCAGAGCACCTTGACTTGTCTTTGTGGAATTTTGTTTTCTTTTTCATGTTTTGCTTGTAATAAGGATGTGTGATGACCATCCATGTCTTGGTGATCCTTTTTGTGTGGTCAAGGGACTCTTAGGTCATTCTATAAACCTAGAGTTGCCTTAGTCCACTTGGATCCTATTAGGTCTAGTAGTCATTTTTCTTGTAGTGATTAGTTTTGGCATTAGGAGGTTGATTTTGATGTGTTTTAGTCCATATGGTCATGTTAGAACCATTTTGGAATGGTTAGGGGTCATAAATGTTGAAATTGCAAAAAATGCAAAAAACTGTCAAAAATGGAGTTAACAACTTTTGACAATTTTGTGCAACTTTTGAAATTTAGTTAAACAAAGGCTCCAACAGTTCCCAACCACCTTGGTTTAGTTGAGCCTATTATGGGAAGCCTATTTAGGCTTTGAATTCAACTTCCAAAGGGTTGAAAGTGATTGAGATGTAAAATTGCACAAAATTCTGATAAAAAACCAGTTTTCTGAGCAAACTCATGACTATACGGTTTTGTACGGATTTGAAAGCCTAAAACAGGCCCATGGTTGTATGAACATGTGAAAGACCTTTCATTTGGTTCCATTTTGATAGATTTTGGTGTTGAATTGAGGAAGTTATCAAATTTTTCCTCTAAACTGCTGCAAACCCTAGGGCTTTGGGGTTTTACTGCTAAATGGCACATATCTTGCAATTCTAGGGGTGTCAATTCAACTCCCTTTGGAGTTTGCAAGGTATGATGGTGTACTATAAAATCCTAAACACTCAGGACTTGGTGAAGAAGATTGCTTGGTGTTTGTGCAAGCCATAGGCTAAATATCCTCATGTATTTATCTTGCACTTTGATGTTTGAAGTGTGCCGATTAGTAGAAGGACCAAGGGCTGGTGAAAGCTATTGAAAGGCAAGCAAACAAGTTGAACAACTTCCCAAGACTTTGTCCAAGCCTTATGAACCCATCATCAAGTGCTTGCTGGTGTTCCAAGCCTAAATTGGCCAATTAGGCCTGTGAACCAAGTGAGAGTTTGATAGTGTAGAAGTAAGGTGAGGCTCTATCCTCTTGGGGAATGTTTAACCATATGTTGGAGGTTCCAAATCAACAAAAATAGTACCATGTCCTTTGTAAAGTTTGTCTTGTATTGATCGGTTCCTTGCTGACATACCTAGTAGCCGAGTAAGCCCAAAAGGTAAAGTTGGCATAGTAAGGTTTGGGGCAGCCACTTAGTGGTAGGATTTTGGGTTGGTTAGGGTCATAAAAGGTGTCCCTACTGCTGTTTAGCATTAGACAATAGATTTGAGGCATTTTCCTTGTTTGAGCCTCATTAAGGGATTGAGTCCCTGAAGCTACTTTTGAGTCTAAGTTGAGTAACCCTTAAGGGATTGGGTTTGGCCTTGGTTAGGTCTTAAGGTTGTGTGAGGGTGGTCTTACACTTCCTTACCAAGTGTGGGTAAGGTAGACTAGGTTGGAATAGTCACCTTTTTGGTCTGAAAGACTATGAGCCTATTTGACACTTCCTATTGTGTGCACTCTATATCAAGTGGTATCAGAGCACTAATAAGATCCCAAGTGGTGGAAGATGTTAGAAAATGAAGGCAATGATGGGGATGAATTCCCTCAAAATGTTACCAATAAGGAGTTAGCCAAAATGCTCAAGGAGCACCTTGCAAAGAGCAAGAAGATGGAGATGGAGTTGGAGAGACTCAAGCAAAGACAAGAAGGAAGAAGGGAAGAAGACGAGTATGAGGAAGAAGAGGAAGAGATACCTGTATCTCGGTTGGAGAGGTTGAACATACCAACAGACCAAAGACATTTCTTGGAGGCTCTTGAAAGAGTAGGAAGAAAGGATAGCAAACCAGATGTCCATATGTTCATGGGAAAGATGAATGTGGAAGAATGCATGGATTGGGTGGAAGCCCTTGAAAACTACTTTGAATGTGATGATACACCTGAGAGTTCAAAGGTGAAGATAACCAAATCAAAGATGAAGGGTCCAGCATTGAGTTGGTGGAACTTCCTGCAGAATGAGAGGGTTGAGAACAACAAGGCACCTATCACCACGTGGAAGAGGATGTTGGCTGAGATAAAGAAGCAATTTGTACCAGAAGACTATGAAGTTTCCCTCCACAAGAAGCTACATAACTTGAAACAAAAGGATATGGATGTCAATACCTATACAGAGGAATTTCACAAACTCACCTTGAAGACTAAAATATTTGAAACTAAAAATCAGAAGTTGGCTAGGTATTTGAACAGACTGAAATACAGTATTCAAGATGAGTTAAGCCTATTTAACCCTGAATTAGTCCATAGGTGTCATCAAATGACATTGAAGATAGAAGAAAAACAAAGAAAGAGAGGTGAGAAAAGCAATAGGGGTGGTAGAGGTAATCAGAACTTTAGGGGCAGAGGCAGATTTCAGGGCAGAAGTTCTTCATCAAGACCACAAGGTGAGAGTAGCCAGCAAGATGTTGAGAAAGATTCTAGTTATAGAAACAATCCTAGAGGTGGAAGAGGCAATGGAAGGGGCATATTTGGAGGTAGAGGCCCTAATGTATTCATTGGGAGATGTTTCTCATGTAACCAAGTAGGTCACCAGTCATTTAGGTGTCTTGAGAAAGCAAGCAGCAGTTCAGGCTAGCAAGGAGAAAGAAGGGTACAGCTAGCCAAAGATGATGACCATCAAAGTACCACATCATATCACACCACCTCATCAAGACTTGCTGATCCAGTAAATGGAGAATGTATTATGTTCAATAGAACACTTTTGGCATCAATCAACAAGGAGCCACCACAGAGAAAGTCCTTGTTCCAAACCAAATGTTTGGTGAATGATAAAGTATGTAGAGTAATAGTTGATTCTAGTTCTACTGAGAACTTGGCTTCTACTGAAATGATTAAGAAGTTAGGATTGAAGAAAATACCCCATCCTAACCCCTATAAAGTATCATGGTTGAATGAGCAACAAACACTAGTTGATGAGCAATGTTGGGTCAGTTTTTCAATCGATGGTTATGAAGACAAAGTTTTGTGTGAAGTAGTGACTATGGATGCTTGCCATATTCTTCTAGGGAGACCTTGGCAATATGATACTAGTGCTCAACATGATGGCAAGAAGAATGTGTATCACATTAAGAAGAATGGTGAAAATTTCACAATGACTTCCTTACCGGTTGATGGACAGGAAAAGAACTTGACTGGCAGTGTGATGCTGGTTGGACAGAAGGAGTTCATGAAAGGCCTAAAGGAGGACCAGACCATGTGTTTTTCTATTGTGGTGAAGCCTAAGGACAACATACCCAAGTAAGAGAAAAATCAGAACTTGTTGAAGAATGTAGACCCCAAGGAGGTTGTTGATCTATTAGATCAATACAAAGGAATTGTTGTAGATGGTACCAATGATACCTTACCCCCTGAAAGGATGATCAGTCATTGTATAGATCTGATCCCAGGAGCCACTTTGCCTAATAAGGCTGCTTACAAACTCACCCCTAAACAAAATGTAGAAATAGCAAGGCAGATTCAAGAATTGTTGGAGAAGGGTTTCATAAGGAAAAGTGTTAGTCCCTATGTTGTACCAGTAGTCCTTGCACCTAAGAAAGAAGGAACTTGGAGATTATGTGTTGACTCTAGAGAAATCAACAAGATAGCCATTAGATACCGTTTTCCTATGCCTAGATTGGAAGATCTCATGGATTGTTTGGGAGGAGCTAGGTACTACTCAAAGATTGACCTCAAAAGTAGATACCATCAGATAAGGATCAGATAGGGAGATGAATGGAAAACAACTTTCAAGACCAATGAAGGTTTGTTTGAGTGGGTTGTGATGCCTTTTGGTTTATCTAATGCTCCTACCACTTTTATGCACTTGATGAATGAAGTCCTAGCACCTTTCATTAACAAGTTTGTTGTAGTATATATGGATGATATTTTGGTGTTTAGTAGCAGCAAGGAGGAGCACCTCAAACACCTAGACATGGTCCTCAAGAAACTCCATGAAGAGCAACTGAAAATCAACCTTGAGAAGTGTTCATTCAGGCAAGAAGAGTTGGTTTTCCTAGGATTTGTCATCTCAAAAGGAAATTTGAAAATGGATCCATCCAAAGTTGAAGCCATCCTGAGTTGGCTAGCACCTACCAATGCAACTGAGGTAAAAAGTTTTCATGGCTTGTGTAGTTTCTATAGAAAGTTCATTAGAAACTTTAGTGGAATTTGTGCTCCACTCATAGATACCATAAAAGGTGGAAGGAAATGTGTGTTTGTATGGACCAATGAAGCCAGTAGGTCATTTGAGATGTTGAAAAGGAAGATTGTAGCACTTCCCACCCTTGTACTTCCAAATTTTCATAAAGTTTTTATGGTAAAATGTGATGCTAGCAATAGGGCTATTGGAGGAGTCCTAAGCCAAGAAGGGAGGCCAGTAGCCTTCTTTAGTGAAAAGTTGAATGAGGCTAAACAAAAGTACTCTACCTATGACCTTGAACTTTATGCTATGGTCCATGCCTTGAGAAAATGGAGGCACTACCTACTCCCTAAGGAATTTATTATGTTCATAGATAATCATGCTTTGAGTTTTCTAAATAGGCAGGAGAAACTTCATCATAGACATGTTAAATGGATGGAATTCTTGCAATCTTATACTTTTACCATAAAACATAAGAAAGGTATTGCTAATAAGGTTGTTGATGCTTTAAGCAGAGGAGTTTAACCATCCAAGAAGTTCAATTGGAAAGTGCAGGTATACACACAATAAAGGACATGTATGCTACGGATGATGATTTCATGGAAATCTACAAGGTATGCATGGATAGGACAGCAAGGTATCATACTGATTTTTCTGAGTTTCTAATACAAGATGGATTTTTATTCAAAGGTAGTTTGCTTTGTATACCTAAAGGATCAGTAAGGGAGAATATAATCAAGGAAAAGCATTGTGGGAGTCTAGCAGGTCACTTTGGGATAGATAAAACATTGGAGTTGGTAAGAAGATTTTATTATTGGCCAAAACTTCAGACTGATGTAAGAAAGTTTGTTGAGACTTGTTTTATTTGTCAGAGGGCCAAAGGCCAAACATCTAATGCGGGATTATATACACCATTACCTATCCCTTCAAAGCCATGGGATTCAGTAAGTATGGACTTTGTGCTTGGTCTTCCAAGAACCAAATCTGGTTATGACAGTGTGTATGTGGTTGTGGACAGATTTTCCAAGATGGCTCACTTTATTCCTTGCAAAACCACTCATGATGCTTCACATGTTGTAGGTTTATTCTTTAAAGAGGTAGTTAGACTTCATGGATTGCCTATGTCAATCATATCAGATAGGGATCCTAAGTTTATAGGTCACTTTTGGAGGACCTTATGGAAAAATCTTGGCACCAATGTTGCCTTATCTTCAACATATCACCCTCAATCAGATGGATAGACTAAGGTTATTAATAGGTCACTTGGAAACCTCTTGAGATGCCTAACACAAGAATATGATTCAAGTTGGGATTCTATCTTGGCACAAGCTAAATTTTCTTACAATGATTCCATTAATAGGAGTACAGGTATGACACCTTTTCAAGTTGTTTATGGTATACACCCTAGAGGATAATGGAACTCAGAGATGTTAGTCATTTGGAGAAGAAGAGTGCTTTGGCTGAAGATTTTGCAGAGGTAATGAAGGATGTGCATGAACAAGTAAGGAACTGGCTGCACCATACCACTAAAAAGTATAAGGCAGCAGCAGATAAGAAGAGAAGAGATTTGCAATTCAAAGTGGGTGATCTAGTGATGGTACATTTGAAAAAGGAGAGGTTACCTAAGGAGAAATATACTAAGTTGCTGATGAAGAAGCTTGGTCCTTGCAAGATCCTCAAGAAGTGTGGCAACAATGCCTACAAAGTGGACTTACCTTCTTCTATTGGTTTGTCACCTATTTTTAATTTTGCTGACTTGTATCCTTATAAAGGATCTATAGATGATGTTTTTGTTGCAGGTGAGCAAAGGTTGTAGCATGATGAATCACTCAAGGAGATATCACAGCCATCTACTCTTGAGATTGAAAGTATCCTTGACAAGAGGGTGACTAAACAAACAAGGAGGAAGGTGTACTATGAATACTTGGTCAAATGGAAACACCAACCCCTGGAGGAAGCCACATGGATGACTAAGGAGGCCATTGAAAAGGCAGGGTTTCAGTTTGAGAGCATTCCAACTCAAGGGACTTGAGTTCTTTTGAAGCTGTGGAGCATGGTGCAGGGCACCTTGACTTGTCTTTGTGGCATTTTGTTTTCTTTTTCATGTTTTTCTTGTAGTAAGGATGTGTGATTACCATCCATGTCTTGGTGATCCTTTTTGTGTGGTCAAGGGACTCTTAGGTCATTCTATAAACCTAGAGTTGCATTAGTCCACTTGGATCCTATTAGGTCTAGTAGAAATTTTTCTTGTAGTGATTAGTTTTGGCATTAGGAGGTTGATTTTGATGTGTTTTAGTCTATATGGTCATGTTAGAACCATTTTGGAATGGTTAGGGGTCATAAATGTTGAAATTGCAAAAAATGCAAAAAACTATCAAAAATGGAGTTGACAACTTTTGACAGTTTTGTGCAACTTTTGAAATTTAGTTAAACAAAGGCTCCAACGGTTCCCAACCACCTTTGTTTAGTTAAGCCTATTAGGGGAAGCCTATTTAGGCTTTGGATTTGACTTCCAAAGGGTTGAAAGTGATTGAGATGTAAAATTGCACAAAATTCTGATAAAAAACTAGTTTTCTGAGAAAACTCATGACTGTACGGTTTTGTATGGATTTGAAAGCCTAAAATAGGCCCATGGTTGTATGAACATGTGAAATACCTTTCATTTGGTTCCATTTTGATAGATTTTGGTGTTGAATTGAGGAAGTTATCAAATTTTTCCTCTAAACTGTTTCAAACCCTAGGGCTTTGGGGTTTTACTACTAAATGGCACATATCTTGCAATTCTAGGGGTGTCAATTCAAGTCCCTTTGGAGTTTGCAAGGTATGATGGTGTACTATAACATCCTAAACACTCAGGACCTGGTGAAGAAGATTGCTTGGTGTTTGTGCAAGCCATAGGCTAAATATCCTCATGTATTTATCTTGCACTTTGATGTTTGAAGTGTGCCGATTAGTAGAAGGACCAAGGGCTAGTGAAAGCTGTTGAAAGGCAAGAAAACACATTGAACAACTTCCCAAGACTTTGTCCAAGCCTTATGAACCCATCATCAAGTGCTTGTTGGTGTTCCAAGCTTGAATTGGCCAATTAGGCCTGTGAACCAAGTGAGAGTTTGATAGTGCAAGAGTAAGGTGAGGCTCTATCCTCTTGGGGAATGTTTAACCATATGTTGGAGGTTCCAAATCAACAAAAATAGTACCATGTCCTTTGTAAAGTTTGTCTTTTATTGATCGGTTCCTTGCTGATAGACCTAGTAGCCGAGTAAGCCCAAAAGGTAAAGTTGGCATAGTAAGGTTTGGGGCAGCCACTTAGTGGTAGGATTTTGGGTTGGTTAGGGTCATAGAAAGTGTCCCTACTGTTGTTTAGCATTAGACAACAGATTTGAGGCATTTTCCTTGTTTGAGCCTCATTAAGGGATTGAGTCCCTAAAGCTACTTTTGAGTCTAAGTTGAGTAACCCTTAAGGGATTGGGTTTGGCCTTGGTTAGGTCTTAAGGTTGTGTGAGGGTGGTCTTACACTTCCTTACCAAGTGTGGGTAAGGTAGACTAGGTTGGAATAGTCACCTTTTTGGTTTGAAAGACTGTGAGCCTATTTGACACTTCCTATTGTGTGCACTCTGCATCAGTAAGGTTGTCAGAAATAAAGCAAGACTAGTTTGTAAGGGATATTCTCATAAAGAAGTAGTTGATTACAATGAAACCTTTGCACGGGTAGCTAGAATTGAGATAGTTAGATTATTCTTGGCTTTTGCAGCGCATAAGGACTACAAAGTTTATCAAATGGATATTAAATGTGCATTTTTGGATGGAGATCTTGAAGAAGAAGTATATATTGAACAACCTGATGGATTTTCCTTGACAGATGATAATGATATGGTTTGCAGGTTAAGAAAAGCTCTGTATGGATTGAAACAAGCCCCAAGAGCTTGGTATGCAAGGTCGGATAAGTATCTTTTAAAGATTGGTTTTACTAAAGGAAATGCAGATAGCAATTTATATTACAAAATAACTAATGATGACATCTTGATTATTGAAGTATTTGTTGATGATATAATCTTTGGAGGAGAAGATGGATTATGTAAGGACTTTTCTATTAAAATGCAGCAAGAATTTGAAATGTCTATGATTGGAGAAATAAAATTCTTTTTAGGTTTGCAGATTTCACAAACTGATAAAGGTATATTTTTTAGTTAATCCAAGTACTTGAAAGAATTACTAAGGAAATTTGGGATGGAGAACTCTAAACCGGTAAGCACACCTATGACTACAAATGAAAAACTATCTCAAAGGGATGAATCTACACCTGTTAATCCAACTAGATACAAATCTATGATAGGAGGTTTACTGTATTTGATACAAACCAGGCCTGATATTATAAATGCAGTATGTATTGTTTCTAGATTTCAAAGTAATCCTAGGGAAAATCATGAATCAGCAGTGAAAAGGATTTTCTGGTTCTTACAAGGCACAACAAATCTTGGATTATGGTATCCTAAAGATGAAAATTTTGATCTATGTGCATACACAGATGCAAATTGGGTAGGAGATGTGGATGATAGAAAGAGCACCACTCGAGGAGCATTCTCTCTTGGAAAGAGATTAGTTTCTTGGTTGAGTAAGAAACAAAGTTGTAAATCTTTATCAACAACAGAATCAGAATATGTTGCAGTAGCAACTAACTATACACAGGTATTATGGCTTAAGCAAATGTTGAAAGACATAAAGGTAAAATGCAAGGAACCCATTACTATATATTGTGATAACACTGTAGCAATTGATATATCCAAGAATCCGGTATTACATTCTAAAACTAAACATGTTTCTATCAAACTGGATTTTCTAAGGGAAAAAGTTGAAGAAAAGGAGATAAAACTGGTTTATGTGAATACTAAAGAATAGCTTGTAGATATTTTCACAAAACCTTTTCCTAAGGAGACTTTTGAATATCTCAAAGATCAGCTTGGAGTCATACCACCACCGGTAGAGACTAGATAGTTGATGATTGTCATCAACAGGCAGAATTAAAAAGACAAATCTTTTTTCCGGTCTTTTGATGAGGAAGCTACTTCTCACAGGGAGTAGTTGGTATTTTGTATTGACTTGAATTTTGTAGCTTTGGCATTTGATGTCAAAGGGGGAGAGATATCTATGGAAAAACACATTATCTTTTAAGGAGAGTTTGGTATTGAAAATAAATCTTTGGATAAACACATGTTGCTCCCAGGGGGAGAAATGGAGATTGTTGGTATTTGGTATTTCTGTTTTGGCACTTTGATGGTTTTTCCATCATGTGTTGCCATCAATGCCAAAGGGGGAGATTGTTGGTATTTTGGTATGGTTTTGTCATTAATGTCAACACCTACTGAAAACTAGCACTTTGGAGATCCAGCAACATTCACTGGCAAGCAAGTAACTATTGCACAATTACTGGTATATAGTTTACCGATAGGATATAATGTTCACCGGTATTTGTAATGATATGGAAGACACTTTGTTTTGAAGAATTAATCATTGGTATATTCATATTTGCATATTTGCTTTTACTGGCAAATAGGTCCAGGTTATCTAGGGTTACACCGGCAGGTTTATCTTTTCCAGATCAGCATGGCATGCTATGGAGATGATTTATTATTGATGTAAATGCATTAAGCCAACATGTTTAATCGATTATTGCATTGGATATTATATTGTTTGTAAAATGATTTTATTGTAATTGTAGACACCTAAAAATGGTCAACGCTTGTGGAGTCATACTTTAACATTTGCGCATTGCCTCATTTTAGGTTTTTGCGTCGCATTAACATTTTCTCCTATGTCATGCACTTGGTCTTTATCATTTGCGAGCATCGAGTCATTCTTCTACATTCTTCATTTGTCTCGCTTTCGAATTTGGTCTTGTCAACAACAATCTTCAGTCATGATTTTGATCGATCTTATCCTATCGCATCAATGTGCATGCTCATTTGTCATCATTTTGGACATCGTCAATCCTAATTAGGGTTTTGTCCTCTTATCAATCTTGTCGTTTTGTCATCAATCCTTATCATTTTCAATCTCGTCATTTTGTGATCGATTTGTCATCGGTCGTTGTCATTTTCAATCTTGTCATTTTGCGATTGATTTATCATCGATCGTGGTCATTTTTAACCTTGTCGTCTTGCAACCTATTTTGTCATCAATCCTTGTCCTCTTGTCAATTTTGTCATCTTGCGATAAATTTATCATCGATCGTCGTCACTATGTCAATTTGGATCAATTTGTCATTGTTCCTCGTCAATTGGTGCATCAATCAAATCGTTTATCAACACTGGTCGTTTATCAATTCAAAATCATGATCGAATCGATATCAATTATCTTCAATCAAGACCTAATTGTCATTCTCGCATTGCTAATTCATCTTCTAGGGTTTCATGATTTAATCATTTAACCTTATGTGTCATTTCCTCCTTTAGGATTAATAAATTATTTATTCATCCTAAGTCTTCTTGTCACAATTAAATGTTCATTTAATTGGCTAATTATTCCTCTTTTTGTGAATTAATTAATAAATGAAAAATTATTAATTAATTTACCTAATTTTCTAATTTTCATCAATTTCCTAATTCTTAATTTCAATTTCCTCCTATTTCTCTCCTAAATTTATGGGAATGACATTTCAGTTTGTCATAATTTGTCATAATTGACAATCAATCAATTTTTGACATAGAAGTTGTCATAAATTGTCATAAATTATCAATCAACAAATTTTGCATAGAAAGTGCATAATTTGTCATAATTTGTCATATTGATTTGCAATTTCCATTTGAATTGCATCATGCTAATCTTTTTATTTCTCCAATTTTTCTATAAATTGGATGAATTTCTTCAATCCAATCCCTAATAATCCCCTAATAATCCCCTAATCAAATTATCGAATTTCTAATCAATCACACTTCGAGTACTTTTGAGCAATTTTCTTACCTACTTGCTTTCAATCATGTATGTGCACTTGTAGGTGAGATCCACAACCAAGCTATTTGAAGAGGAAAGAAGAAAAATGGAGCCGCATGAAGGAAGCATTCATATCCATGTTTGGTTTGCATAATCTTTATACTTTTGAATGTTTCATCTTTATGTCTCTATTGAATGTGTTTAGGATAGATCATTGCAATTTGCTTTTGTGATTGAGCTAATGATTAGTTTTGATATGTTTGTGATGATTTCCTATTTCCTATGCTACATTAAATGGTGAACCTGACGTGAACACTAACCATCTAACCCCTTTATGGTGTTTTTGAGTGCTTTCAAGGTGATTTGCAGGCCAAAAACCCAAAAACAGGGTCGTGTAGGGTTTTCTGGAGACTTCTGCACCTGTGTGAAGCAACTTGCGCCTATGTTGAAGACATTCTGTGCCTGTGTGATGCATTCTGCACCTGTGTCCTGAGTTCTGCGCCTGTGTAAAGTCCAGAACAGAGGTAAAAATGTAGTGTTTTACTTGAAATTTGTTTAGTTTTTGCATTTTGTTTTCTGTGTTTTGGTTTTTGGTACTAATTATCTGTGCAGAATCTTGGCATATGCATGGAAAAGACAACAAATCAAACTACTAACATGTTTTATGTAGAATCGATAGTCAAAGACAACAAATCAAACTTCTAACTTGGTGGTTTTGTAGGTTGCCTTGGAGAAACAACTAAACTCGGTGTTTGTCTTTAATGTTTTAGGCACCTAGTGATTTCTAAATAGGTTGGAATTTTGCTTTGATTGTTGAGTGTGACATTGGAGTAGGAGAGTATGCTCTCATCCTTCTTAGGGTGATCAAAAATCCAGATCTTTGATACCATGCTCGTGTCTTTGATTGTGTGTCATCTTTAGAGGGCCTGCCTTCCCGACCACTTTGCTTTTGCAAGCAAGTGATAATCGTGAGAAGGGAATGACCCAAAGTGAGTACGGCTAGAATACCTTGGCATTCTAACTCACTATAAACAAATACCTGATGGGCGAAAGCTTTGAAGGAAGGGTTACGTGGGAATTGCAGTTACTTGGGAAGTGATGACCCTTGAACTCTTTCTCATATCAACATCTAAGTAGGACCTTATGGTCTAAATCATGCTTGCGTGACTACATTTGTTTGGTATCTTGATGGGCTTAATGTCTCAATCATGCTTGCGTGACATCAAGGAGTAACGCTTAATAGAAATCCTTACTAAACACTTTGTTTTTAGAGGCCAAAAACCCTTCTAGTTGCTTGAGAAGGACAAGTTCGGATACTTGGAAGAGATACTAAGTTTGCCATGGGGAGATTTCCATGGGGACTGATGCTTGGCTGCCCTGAGAAGTGAGTGCCGTGGAGGGGAGCTGGTGGGGTCAAGCATCTATGTATTCTCCTTGAATCCCATAATGAGTCTACCTCTCAAGTACCTAATGTCCTTGCCTACCATAAGAAATGTGGGAATGAGCATGATTGTCTTGAGTCTAAGTTGCAATATCTTGTATTCTTTTCTTGTCAAAAGTTGAATTGTATCTCATTTCAAGAACAAGGCAAATTTATCTAACATAAGATTAAACATAACAACTTTTCATCCAACAAAAAGTTCAACAAGGTTCGAAACACATCTTCAAACATGGTTGTCAAACATTGTTCAAAATCTTGTCTTAACATTCATGTCACTTGCATTTAGGTTCATCCTAGGTTGCATTTTGCAAAATTCATTGTCAAGTACCAAGGTTAGGTTTCACCTAAGTCATACTCCTTTTCATATCAATAAGAGTCATCCATTTGCATATGTCCTCTTGCATTAAAGTCATACCATTGTCATACAGTCATATTTGCATACCCTAAGTCTCTTCATCAAGCTTAGGTCATTATCATATCATATTAAGATCACTTGCACATTAATTGTCCTTTTGCATATAGTCTCAAACTAGGTTTTGTCATCCTTGAGTAATCCAAATTTTTGATAAACCCTAAGTCATTGTTAAGAAGTCTAGACCTTATCAAACCTTTTGTCCTTTTATCATCAATGTCATTTCGTCAAACCTAGCTTAGTATCCAAGCATATAGGGGAGACATCGTCATCTTGTCCTTTGTCACTTAAGTCCTTTTGTCCTTTGAGGTCTAGACATCATTCCAATTTCCTAAGGGTCCTCTTGTAGATTTGCATTCATAAGTTTGTCAAAATCTCCAAAAGCAACCAAAAACATAGATTGCATTTTCATCTATCTAGTTTGTATTTAGTTGCATATCATATATTATCCTTGAAAAATTCCAAAAATATTGCATTTGTATAAGTGACATGCCTGTTGAGACAAGATCAAAATCTAAAAAGATGGGCGAACCAACGTATCAACCCATGGACAATATAGCAAATTCGTAGTTTCAAACTAGTCAAACAGTGCAAATCGAAGGTTCATCAAACACATCTCTACCACCATATGGAATGGTTCAACTTGGACCACCTCCATTATATGAACCAGTGTTTGTACCTATGAAACTAGGACATAGGAGTGTTCCACCAACTCCAAGAGGAAGTGCACCTTTCAATTGGAATCAACCAAACTTGCAACATGACATTCAAACTCAAACATTATACGAAGAACAAACTCTTTCGCAAGGATTTGGTTCAGATCAAGGCATCCAACAAGAAATGAATCCAAATGTCCAACCAGATTCTTCATCTGATTCTGACGCTTCTGATGATGTTGACATGTTCCTTCAAGATCCAAAGATAACAAAAAAGATGGATAAGTTCTTGAACAAGGTCTTTAAGATGTTTCCACAAAAATATCTTAACATGATGAGTAATGTGACCTCTTCAAGTGAACAAATCAATGTGCAAGAACAACAAGGCGGTGAGTTGTTAAGTTTCTTTCCGCATCCAAATGAAGAAAATGCACAACAAGCAACTCAACCTACCTTGATGAGCAAACATGCTTCAAAGGCATTGAAAGTGACTATTCCTCAAAAGTCACCATTTGAGACAATAAATAATCCATTATTCAACACAACACCTATAACACAAGATCAAATGAAGAACACACAAGTATTCACAGTTGTCCCTCAACAAGAAGTGGTCCCTTACATGCATAAAGTTGGATCAAAATCTAAGATGCAGGAAAGCTTCACAACTGGAATGCCTGATATCACTAATGTCCAAAGCAATTCCATGATGCAACAAAGTTCTTATGTCCCGTTGAGTTCAATATCTTTGCCAAACACTATTGCGACAAATCCTTCGATAATGGCGACACAAAGAGCTATGGATAGTGGTTTGCACCAACAACAATTGTTGCAACAATTGAGTAATATACAAAAGGTACAATCGAATGTGCAAACTAGCAATGTGCAACAACAATAATTTCACATTTGACAACAAATTGCAGCGCCTTCAGCACCATTACAAGTTAATGCAAACTTGCAACCATCACAATGGATTGGACAAACAACACAACAAGTTAATGCAAGTGCCATATCCCATCCTAAGGAGAAGCAACGAAAACCATCTAAACAAAGTTTTTTACAAATAATGGGATATACACCGTGACAACAATCGACACAAAGTCAACAAATTCTGATTCGTCAACATCAACAACATGTGCCTCAATATGTGCCAAGGCAAACAAGCTATCCTACTTCACAACCGCAATTGGCGCCTGTGCAATATCAACCACATACTCAATTGCAATATCAACCCAGGCTACAAGAAGCACAACAACAAGGACGATATCAAGGCATAGCACAACCGCAACAACAAGAGATGTACCAAGAACTTTATATGTCAAAGACACCAAAAATGGCCATTTCAGAATATCAACAACCGATTGGAAACATGATGTATCGATAAAGAATACCCACTGGGATTAATGATGGACCTCTAAAATCTGATACAATTGCGCAACAACTTGAGAAGTTGCAACGAAAAGTTGATGCATTAGAAACTAAAGGGACAAAGAAGTTGTATACAGATCAAGATTTATGTCCTAATCCATTTGACAAGAGCGTATACATGCCTCCATTCCCTAAGCATTTTGAGGCACCTAATTTTGAGAAATATAAAGGGAATGGCAATCCAAAAGATCACATTCGAGCATTTTTCGTGGCATGTACTTAAGTGAGCTATGAGGAGACATATTTAATGCGATTATTTTCCCGAAGCCTCACGGGACAAGCCATGGATTGGTATTCACATCTGCCAGGAAATATAAAGACTTGGTCGGAATTGGCTCAAAAGTTTTTATCTCATTTCGCATTCAATATCGACAGTGACGTGACTATGTCAAATTTATGCAATACCAAGCAAAAACAAGGTGAACCATTAGTGACTTTTTTGCAATGATGGCGAAGCTTGTATAGTCGTTCTTCTCTCGATATACCTGAAGAACAACAAGTGAATCTGTTTATCCAGAATTTGGTCCTAGAAATGATGTATGAGCTAAAATTGAAAAGTCCCAGTACTATAGAGAAACTCATTAAGAAAGGAATGAGCATTGAAATGGCTATTGTAGCTAAAGGAATTATCAAGCTCAATAAAGACAATGACAACACAAATTATTCAGGGGACAGAAACAGATTTTGGTATAAGAACAAGAATATCACTAATGATGGAGTTGTTGATGCAAGAGCGGTGAATGCAAATCAACCCCCATTCACAATCAAGAAATTGAGTGTTCCTAATATGTCAACTATGGAACAAAATCAAGCATCAATGAGCAATGTTACTCAACAGTCGCAATACCAACAACATGCTCAACAACAACATACTCAACAATATAATCAACAACAAGGCCAACAACAAAACCAGCAGCGCAAACCCTTCCGATCGCGGGATGGGCCTCCTCAATAATTTACGCCATTGGGAGAGCCTATTGAATTAGTAATGAGACAATTGATACAAGCAAAATTTATTAAGCTACCAGATATCAAGGTAGAACCAGTGGTAAAACCGCATTGGTGGAATGATAATGCATACTGTGAGTATCATCGGTCCAAAGGACATAAAACTGCATCATGTTTTCAATTGAAACATATGATTCAAGATTTATTAGAGCAAGGAGTAATTGAGGTAGATCCACCCCATCCAACCTCTAACACTGATCATACTATTTTCAAAACTCCTTTGCTTGATCATGACAAGGGTAAAGTGTCTTCTTCCAACTCTGCTCAAACGGCCAATTATGCAAATACCGGTTATAACAGTGTCATTAATTGTTTTCATGCGTCAGATGAGTATGTTTCCACCCTGAAAATAAAGGAACAAGATCCTTCTTGCATGGTCACCACTCGTTGGTCCAAAATAGTCTTGAAAGGAGCTCCTGCAGCTCCTCCCAAACCAACTCCTGCAAGTCAATATAATCTTTTGGATCATCTAGGAAAGACACCTGCACAAATATCAATCTTTGAGTTGTTGAAAATGTCTCCCATGCATCGTGCAGTCCTGGATAAAGCTTTAATTGAGTCCACTATCCCGACAGATATTAATGTTGACCAGTTTCAAGCTCGGATTGGACATCTAGCTGTTTCCCAAAATGTCGCATTTTCTGATAATGATATTTCACCCGATAAGCTCCCTCATAACGATCCTCTACACCTTGAAGTCTTTGTCCATAATTGCAAAATCCGATGAGTCTTGATAGATGGCAGAGCGGGTCTTAATATTTGTACCTTGAGAGTGGTCATTGGCCTTGTATATACAGAAAATGACATTGATGCTTCCAAAATAATAACAATTAAAGCATATGATGATGTTGAGCACCCATCCAAAGGGATAATTACATTGCCTATCAGAGTCGGTCCAATGACGGAAAACACTTTCCTGCAGGTCTTAGACCTTGATCTCCCTTATAATATGATTCTTGGTCGTCCATGGATCCATGCAATGAAAGCAGTTCCATCCACCTATCATCAATGTTTAAAATATCCTTACAATGGAACTGAGATAACAATTCCAGGAGATCCTAATCCATTTCAATTTTGTGCTACTCTAAAGGATACCCCTCAACAGCAAGTCCCAGTTAATAGAGAGGCCAAGTCACATAGCTATGTGAATCCTAATGAATTGTTAGATGCTATTAAAGGAAAATTGAAGATATAGGATCAAGGGTGTGGAGAATATTCAATGGATCAAACATTCCTCATCGGGAATTTACCAATATCTCCAAAATCATATGGCAAACCGCATTTATTGCAAAAAGAACCTAAGGTCATTATTCAATATCAGCCTCCCACTACATTTACAAGATGGGGTGAACTTGACAAAGAAACTGTAGATGATGATGTCATAGATTGGCTTTACAAAGATCCAACTGAGACCCCACCTGTCAAGTTGCCAGTGGAACGCTACGACAAAGGATTTAATATGCTGCAAAAGAAAGGATATGATGGCTGTAGTGGCTTAGGCCTGAATAACAATGGAAGGCTAGAACCTGTTATACCCAAGAGGCGACCTCCAACTTTAGGGTTAGGTTTTGTATTGTTATGAATTGGATCCACATCTACCAAAGTGCCCACGTGTCGAAAAGGGCATGATTCTGATGATGAAATAACACCTGAGGATACCCGACCCGAAACTGATTCTAATGAATGGGAGTGGAGTTCTTTTTCTTCTAGCTCCTATGCCCTCGACAATATCTTCATTGACCCTAATAATTTGCCTATGGAAGACAAACATGAAATAACTCCTCTTCCTAAAACATGTCCTCATGCTTGGATAGAGTCATTTTGGGATCCAAGCTCCGAATCCGATACAAGCATTTTGGATAGTGACACCACAGATGTTCACATTTTTACCATATCAACCCTCTCTCTCCTTACAATCGATGATGACATGCCCCTCATTTATCCCCAGCTTATCCAATATGACCAACAAGAACCACTCACATTGGACTGTTTTCAAAATGATGAAGCAATTGCAGAATTCCTTGGACTACGGGAAGGCATGCCACAAGGTGATCATAAGGCAAGATTTGCTATTGACCTAGATTCCACAGCATATTTTGGGGAGTCAACTCCCTCTTCCAGTCATCATTATGAAAAAAGAAAAGAAACAGTAAAAAATCAAAAGAATAGATCTTTGAGTGAAAACCGTAAGGCACTCTCTGATCATACAAAAGTAAAAATAAAAGACGTACTTGCAAGTGAAAACCTCTCTGAGGTGCCCAAAGGTGGAAGAGTGGACATACCCCTGTCAAGTCAGGACAAATCAACATTGCTTGTGGAAATGACCGAGGAAATCAATTTGGGTACACCTGACAACCCTAAGGTCATTCATTTTGCTGCTTCTTTATCACAACAGGAAAAAATAGATTTTGTCAATTTCTTTCTTGAGAAGAAGATCAGCTTTGCATGGTCCTATGCAGATATGCCTGGCCTTGATCCAGAATTAGTCCTTCATCATTTGCCATTGAAAGCAGATGCCAAACCGGTCAAACAAAAACTTAGAAAGATGCATCCTCAGGTGGCTCTTTTGGTCAAAGTGGAATTAAAAAAATTACTAGATGTGGGCTTCATCAGACCCATTGATTATGCAGACTGGATTTCAAATTTAGTACCAGTTAGCAAAGTAACTTGGGGCATCAAAATCTGCACAGATTTTAGGGATCTCAATAAAGCATGCCCTAAAGATGATTTTCCATTGCCAAACATAGACATCATAGTGGACATGACGGCTGGATATGAGATGCTTTCATTGATGGATGGTTTCTTCGGCTATAACCAAATTCGCATTGCTCCTGAAGATCAGCATAAGACAACATTCACCTGTGCTTGGGGTACCTACTATTGGAATGTGATGCCCTTCGGTCTTAAAAATGTAGGTGCAACATATCAAAGAGCAATGACGACAATTTTTCATGATTTCATGCATACTTTGATGGAGGACTATGTTGATGACTTGTTATGCAAATCTGTCACCAGAGATAGTCATCTAGCCATCTTGGGCCCAATCTTTGACTGAATGGAGACCTACAAACTCAGGCTCAATCCAAAGAAGTGTGTCTTTGGTGTCACAGCTAGCAAATTACTAGGATACATTGCTTCTCACCGAGGCATTGAGGTCGACCCTGCCAAGGTCAAAGCAATAATGGATATGCCTCCACCTTCAAACCTCCAGCAATTAAGAAGTCTACAAGGAAAGCTCCAGTCAATTCACCGCTTCATAGCTCAGTTGGTCGACAAATGTCATCCATTCCAGCATCTATTGCATAAAGGTGTCACTTTCAAATGGATTGAGCAATGTCAATCAGCCTTTCAAGCTCTCAAAGAATATTTGCTATCGTCGCCTATTCTAATGCCTCCAATAGAAGGAAAGCCATTTTTATTGTATATTTTTGCAACTAAAACGACATTAGGAGTTCTCTTGGCCCAACAAGATGAGAACGGCAAAGAGCGAGCCATTTACTATATCAGCCGAACACTGGTAGGCTATGAGCTAAATTATTCAACTATTGAAAGGGCATGCTTAGCAGTGGTATTTGCAACGCAGAAGCTCCGACATTATATGTTAAGCCACCAAACATTGTTGGTTGCAAAACTTGATCCCTTAAAATATTTGCTTAGCCGAGCAGCTTTGACGGGTCACCTAGCAAAATGGGTCATGATTCTCAGTGAATTTGACATTGAGTATATGGAGCGAAAGGTGATAAAAGGACAAGTTATAGCAGATCAACTTGCAGAGGCTCCTATTTCTGATGATCAGCCCATGTTGACCGATTTTCCAGATGAATCAGTCTTTGCTCTCACATCCTCTAATGAATGGAAGTTATACTTTGATGGGTCCCATACCAAGTTTGGATCCAGAGCTAGCATCTTGTTTGTCACCCCTCAAGGTGATGCTATTCCAAAGTCCTACAGAATAACTTTCCACTGTACCAATAACATTGTAGAGTATGAAGCACTGGTTACAGGACTCCGAGTAGCGGTCCACTGGAACATCACACATTTGCAAGTCTATGGAGATTCTCAATTAGTCATCCGACAAGTGAATGATGACTACAAAACAAAAGATGAAAAGCTTATTCCCTATAAGCATATAGTAGATTTCTTCAAGACCAAATTTATGGCTATTCATTTCAGTCAAGTTCCAAGAATGCAAAATAAGTCGGCAGATGCAATGGCTACGATTGCCTCCATGTTAAATATGCCAAACAATATGGACAAATGTGAATTTTTAGTTGAACAATTGCTGGTTCCTTCTTTTGACATTCCGACAGCAGATGTGATGTGCGTTCTTGTTGGTCCCAACTACCCATGGTACAATGACGTATATCAATATTTGAAATCCCAAACCTAACCACCCAACCTTTCCGCTAACCAATGCCGAGCCTTTATCTGACAGACCGCTAAATATGTCATCATCGCTGACACCCTTTACCGCCGTTCCTTTGACCTTACCCTCCTCAGGTGTTTGGATTCTGACGAAGCACAAATGGCTTTACATGAGGTTCACGATGGTATATGTGGGGGCCATTTCAACGGTCTAAGCTTAGCCAAAAAGTTGATTCGTGCTAGGTATTATTGGCCTACTCTGGAAAAAGATGTTCATGATTTTGTTAAGAAGTGCTACAAATGCCATATCCATGGAAATTACATTCATGCACCAGCTCAAGAGCTTCATTCTATCATATCTTCGTGGCCCTTTTCTCAATGGGGATTGGATCTTATTGGCAAGATTCACCTGACATCTGCAAATGGACACAAGTTCATCATTATAGCCACAGAATATTTCACAAAATGGATCGAGGCTATCCCCATGACCTATATCACTGGTGTCCAAATTTCAAAATTCTTGCTGAATTATATCATATGCCGGTATGGGGTTCCCCTTACCATAGTCACAGATAATGGTCTTCCCTTCAAGAATAAAGATGTTAAAGAACTCTATGAAAAATTTCATATTCAACACCGTTTCTCTAGTCCATACTGTCCACAGGGGAATGGTCAAGCCGAAGCGTCAAATAAAACCATTATCAAGATCCTGAAGAAGGTTGTCAATGATGCTAGTCGAGATTGGCATGTCCAGTTGAATCCAGCACTATGGGCCTATCGCACTTCTATCCGCACACCTATTGGTGCAACACCTTATTCCTTGGTGTATGGTGCGGAAGCTATTTTACCTTTGGAGGTGGAGATTCCTTCTTTGCGAGTTTCCTTGCAACATCTGATTGATGATGAGACGCACAGAGTCTCTCGGTTGCATCAGCTTGAGATGTTAGATGAGAAGCGTCAGACAACTTTGACACATTTGCAAGCATATCAAAACCATCTTCGTCGCTCTTATGATAAAAAGGTCAAAGGGCGACACTTCGAAGTGGGAGATCTGGTTTTAAAGGCAAACCCTAAGAATGCACAGTCTACTGACATCATCAAAGGTAAGTTTGAACCTAATTGGGTTGGGCCTTTCATAGTCATTGCAGCCTATGGCTCGGGGGCATATCAGCTTGCCACTCCAGAAGGCGAACCTTTGTCTAATCCTGTCAACGGCATGCATCTTCGCAAATACTAGGCATAATTTTCTATCAACATTTCTTCAAGTATGATCTTGAAAAAATACAAAAAAATTGCAAAAAAACAAAAAATACAAAAAAATTGCAAAAAAGCAAAAAAATACAAAAAAATTGCAAAAAATAAAAAAATACAAAAAAATTGAAAAAAATCAAAAAGCAAAAAAAGAGAAAAAAGAAAGAGCAAAAAAAGTAAAGAAAAAAATGATTCGCCCTCTAGTGAAAACATGGTAAACAGGTGCTTAGGGAAAGTACCTTGGTGAAAACCTGGCAAACAGGTGCCATGTGTAAAATGAGATCGTTGCTCTGTCATTTGTCATGACTTCTAAGCTATGCTTTCTCTCGACCGGTTTAACATGTCTATCTTAGTCTTAACCCAATGTTCTATTCCAGGCCTGTTATTGGTCAACATCATTGTCTTGCATACCCCGGTCTCTTGTACATATGTTTTGGTCCCGGTCTATGTATGTCTTTCCGATGCATATTGGGTGTGTTCCCCTTGTCATGATTGATCACTGGAGCTTTAAAAATAAAAATGTCCTGAAAAAAAAATCAAAAAAATTTCAAAATGTCTTGAAAAAATTCAAAAAAATTGAAAAATGTCTTGAAAAAATTCAAAAAAATTGAAAAATGTCCTGAAAAAAAGATCATAAAAATTTCAAAAATGTCCTGAAAAAAGATCCTAAAAAATCAAATAATGTCCTGAAAAAAGATCCTAAAAATCAAATAATGTCCTGAAAAAATCCCTAAAAATCAAATAACGTCCTGAAAAAATCCCTAAAAATAAAATAAAGTCCTGAAAAAACTCAAAAAAAACCATATCCAAAAACAAGCATTTTGCAATAAATATCCTCTTGATGCCTAAGACAAATCACTGAGCATCCATCCAACGACAATCAATCCAACACTGCGCTTTACTGAAATCACGCATTAAACAGATGAACTTTTTCAATCAAACCAGACATTCAAACTGCTCAAAATTGTCATATCAATCAACCACAAAATTATTTGTCCTTGTCTCTACTATCATGGGTCTTATACAGGGTGTGGTATACTCGAAACCAGACTGTGTCCTGTCTTAGATGGGGTACCGCATGTCCTGAAACCAGACAGCATGATCGTCCTATCAGCACTTTCAACTTTTGACAATGAAAATCAAGATGTTTGTTTGCTTTGTTGGAATTTGTGCATCTGATCTTTCTATTGATTTATCTTCAATCATGTTCCTATGTTGCTCGATGATGTCACTGAGTGATTTAGAGTGACCGGGATGGATCATGGTCCTTTTCTTTTTGGTTGTGATTGTTGTTTGTCTATGATGTGTCTGTCTTTTGCAAAAAGGGTTGCATTTCTGCTTTGGCCTTCAATGCCATGGTGCTACGCATCCATTTTGCTACATAAAAATAAAGGTTCTCACCTAAAAAGTTCATTACTGAAAGCAAGTTTTTCTTCATCTCTAATTGTCCTCTATTTCATTTTCTTCTTACTAACACTTCTTCCGTCCGGTCGGATAGTCAGTTCGGTCTAGTGCTCTGATATCCAAATATACATACTGCATCCTACATCCATTTGGTTAGTACATTTGCATTACATCGAGCATCCCATCAAGCATTTTATCCATTTCATATTATAAATGCATCAAAAACACATAAAAAAAATTCATCCATACATGTTCCACAATGGTACATAAACAGTGCATAAGTCATCCATACATAGAAAATAACATTAGTCATCACACATTGCATCCCATCATATCGATGCATATCATATCATCTATCACAAAAATATCGGAGTACAAAATTGGACTGTCTGTCCTAAGTATGGCCTGCAAGCTAACTACAAAATGTCAAACTACATAATGTCCACTGTCGTCATCAGGAGTACGTGCCTCTATCATTGGGTGCTCCCTCTATCCTCCTCATCCCTGCCATGTCTCTCGAATAATGTCCCTCCTGGTCCTGGCTGTGGTGGTCTCATAGGTCCACTCACCCCCATGCTGCTCAATGACCTCCGTGAGCGTGCCCTGCTCTTTGTCCTCGATCGTGCCCGATATGACGGTGCTCTATGCTCTGGTGGAACTACACTCTCATATAGTGTCCTCCAATGGCATATCTCCTCTCCGGTCTCTACCAGCATTTGTCCTAGCTCCTGTACACTGGCATCCCGAATCGACCCAATATACTCAATGACTCTTTGTTCTTCTCGTTGTGCCTGCACTATCGCTATATCTCGAGTCGCTGTGAGTTTGGCTATCTCAGCTCTGAACTGCTCATGCTCTCTCTCTAAAGTCGCAATGTGATCCTACTGACTCGCTATGGTAGCCCTGAATATCTCTATCTCCTTTGTCCTAGCTGTCTCCGGCTCTATGGGTATGTCCTGTAATGCCTCCTGCTCCCCATCCTCGTCTCCATCGTCCACACCATCCTCATCTCCATCCTCATCATCCCCACCATCCTGCTCCCCATCCTCATCATCCCCACCATCCTCATCTCTATCCTCATCATCCCCATCATCCTCATCCTTGCCCTCATCCTCCTCGTCCTCATCATCTCCCTCCTCCTCTCCTGTGAGTGGGAAGTCCTGCTGTCGCCTAGGTACTAGAATGTCCGGATCTGTCAATGGCACTAGATGCTATCGTGCAAACCATCTCTCATACTCCTCTATCATCCCGGCATCCACCACATCCGATCTCCAATCCCATGGTCTCTATTGTAGCTGTGAGAAGTCAACATATGTTGTGTGTGGCTGAATCATACTCCCCCACTGACTCGTCTCTCTGTGAGATCAGGCAAAGTGTGCAGTCCTCCTAGGTACATCCTGCCTCTCTCCAAACTGTCGTTTGACTCTCTCTGGTAGGTACGTCTCAATCACTCTCTGCCGATTCACCAGTCGCCCAATCAAGTACCTTTCCTATCTGCAATACGGTAGCTCATCACTATCATCTGACCATCCAGGGCAATCACGATATGGCCTCCATATGAACTCTCTTAGCCTGTCCAGCTCATGTCACTAGTGCAATATGTATCCAAAAGGACCCTGTCTCAGTGCTCCACCATAGCAATACACATATGGTTGGTGTGGTACTACCTGTCTCTCTGTAATCGGTCGACATATAGCTATGTGCTCAAATGCCCATACCTGCAGCAATGTAACTCCACAGCTCAATGTCTGCACTCCCTGATATGCTATCTGATGCAACTAAAAATATAGCATAGCTAGTACACATGGTCCCCATGCGTACACTGTCCCCTCTGTCACCATCTTCTCTAGCACTCTTCCCCATCCAATAGGGAATCCATGTCCTCGTCTGTCCCTTGCTAGTAGACATGTTATCACCATGGCTATCACCACATATCGTCGATCGTACTTTGATGCCATGGTCTCCCAGCCAATCTCCCTCTTGACAATATCCAAATCATTTGCGTCGCACTCAAACAATCTGCACAATGTATCTCTCCCTATCACTGGGTCATACTCTATCATCTCTCCATGTATCGGAATGTGGAGGATACGCCATACATCCTCCAGTGTCACCGTCACCTCTCCAGTCGCTAGATGGAATGAGGAGGTCTCTGAATGCCATCGCTCTGCCAATGCGGTAAGCAGTCCTGTGTTTGCCCTAATCTCGGGCATGAATGTGACATAGTATATCCCAAGTCTTGCTAATGTATTTCTCTCTATGCTCCTGAATCTGTGTCGTAGCATGAAGTAATCTGGTTGGTTCTCCCACGTGATCAACGGATACTGTCGCCTCTGCATCACAAATTGGGGCATATTTTGTCAGTTTTAGGGTTTGCTCCTATGGGTTGCATTTCCTCTTTTTCATGTCCAATCAAGGTGTTTTTCATCTAATCTGACCTATCCTACCCTTATCCCCCCTTTCTGGATCATTTGCATGCCATTTTGACCAAAATTATGGTTTCCAATGCACTCTTGCGCCTGTGTCAAGGAACCTGCTCCTGTGTTAGGTAACCTGCACCTGTGTCTCCCTACACAAGCACAGAAGACCCTACACAAGCACAGGATTCACCCTACACAAGTGCAGAAGTCAGTTTCTGCATTCTCTATGGGCCCCGCAATGTCCCGCAAGCAATCAAAATTCATCAAATTGAAAACATGGGTTTTTGAGATACATACTTCTGCTCCTACGTCGTTCGATCATCTGAATGTGCGTACACGTTCCTCGAGGTGATCCACCATTGGAATGTTCTCCATCTATCTACAAGTGTCCTTGTCCAGAGCAACAAATCCTCTTCTTAGGCTAGTGCAAATGAGCAATTTTCATTCTCTTTGTCTCATTTATAGATCTTTGTCAGTGCATAGATGGACGTGCATCCTCTCCATCTTATGTTGGTCATGTTCTTGTGCATCTTAAATTGCTTGTCCTTCATGCATTCGGTATCCGATTGTTAGTCCGTTCGATCCTATCCCTATTATCGATCAATTGGCCTCTTTTCTACATGTTTCCGGCCAATTCCTCGAGGGGGCATGCATATGTCATTGTTATTGTCTGGGGCATTTTCATTATGGTTCTTTGAAACAACGCTTAGAATCGCATTGTCTCAAAGAGGGGCAAAATGTAGACACCTAAAAATGGTCAATGCTTGCGGAGTCATACTTTAACATTTGCACATTGCCTCATTTTAGGTTTTTGCATCGCATTAACATTTTCTCCTATGTCACGCACTTGGTTTTTATCATTTGCAAGCATCGAGTCATTCTTCTACATTCTTCATTTGTCTCGCTTTCGAATTTGGTCTTGTCGACAACAATCTTCAGTCATGATTTTGATCGATCTTATCCTATCACATCAATGTGCATGCTCATTTGTCATCATTTTGGACATCGTCAATCCTAATTAGGGTTTTGTCCTCTTATCAATCTTGTTGTTTTGTCATCAATCCTTATCATTTTCAATCTCATCGTTTTGCGATCGATTTGTCATCGGTCGTTGTCATTTTCAATCTTGTCATTTTGTGATTGATTTGTCATCGATCATGGTCATTTTTAACCTTGTCGTCTTGCAACCTATTTTGTCATCAATCCTTGTCCTCTTGTCAATTTTGTCATCTTGCGATAAATTTATCATCGATCGTCATCACTATGTCAATTTGGATCAATTTGTCATTGTTCCTCGTCAATTGGCGCATCAATCAAATCGTTTATCAACACTAGTCGTTTATCAATTCAAAATCATGATCGAATCGATATCAATTATCTTCAATCAAGACCTAATTGTCATTCTCGCATTGCTAATTCATCTTCTAGGGTTTCATGATTTAATCATTTAACCTTATGTGTCATTTCCTCCTTTAGGATTAATAAATTATTTATTCATCCTAAGTCTTCTTGTCACAATTAAATGTTCATTTAATTGGCTAATTATTCCTCTTTTTGTGAATTAATTAATAAATGAAAAATTATTAATTAATTTACCTAATTTTCTAATTTTCATCAATTTCCTAATTCTTAATTTCAATTTCCTCCTATTTCTCTCCTAAATTTATGGGAATGACATTTCAATTTGTCATAATTTGTCATAATTGACAATCAATCAATTTTTGACATAGAAGTTGTCATAAATTGTCATAAATTATCAATCAACAAATTTTGCATAGAAAGTGCATAATTTGTCATAATTTGTCATATTGATTTGCAATTTCCATTTGAATTGCATCATGCTAATCTTGTCATTTCTCCAATTTTTCTATAAATTGGATGAATTTCTTCAATCCAATCCCTAATAATCCCCTAATCAGATTATCGAATTTCTAATCAATCACACTTCGAGTACTTTTGAGCAATTTTCTTACCTACTTTCTTTCAATCATGTATGTGCACTTGTAGGTGAGATCCACAACCAAGCTATTTGAAGAGGAAAGAAGAACAATGGAGCCGCATGAAGGAAGCATTCATATCCATGTTTGGTTTGCATAATCTTTATACTTTTGAATGTTTCATCTTTATGTCTCTATTCAATGTGTTTAGGATAGATCATTGCAATTTGCTTTTGTGATTGAGCTAATGATTAGTTTTGATATGTTTGTGATGATTTCCTATTTCCTATGCTATAGTAATATCTTGTAGAGCCGACCTACTAAAATTGGTCTTAGGGTATGGTATAAATGTAAGATCTTATTTGTAAGATCAAGTGTGGAATGCGAAAAATAATTGAGTGAAGGTATATGCGAGATTAAGCAGAGGTATACACGAAGACATCATTTGAAGGTGAAGCTAGGTTTTTGTATAAGCATATCAACATTACACCAGTACTGAATCCAGCATATGAAGATGATATTTTGTGCAGTACATTCTCATTGGATTTAACCATCCAACTATAGTCAGTGTGACTCCCATTTTGTGTTTGAGCGGTGAGCTCTTGGCTGTTGGCCTTTCTGCATGTACAGACCCCATTTATGTACACTTACTATCTGCAGTAGTATCATCTGATTGTGGGTAAGGTTTCCCACCGTGGTTTTTCCCCTTACAGGGTTTCCACATACAAATATTGGTGTTATGTGTTGTGGATGACTTTATGTTTGTGTTTCATGCATTAATCTTTACCAGTATAGCAATTTACTGTTAACATTGTCTACTGACATACTTAACTGGTTTACCGGTATTAAGCATTAAGTTGGTTAATTGGTTTTTGGTTTGAATTTTTTAGACAACTGATTCACCCCCCCCCTCTCAATTGTCTCTGGGACCTAACAGAATTTAGAACTTTGAACCTCGAACCAAGAACCGAAAGGTTCCAAAGTTCAAGTTCAACTTTGAGGAATAACATAGAATAGAACATAAAACAGTCATCACGACATAACAAAAAAAGGACAATGAACAAGCAAAGACATAACTGACGCACGATCAACTTTGAACCAAGAGGTTCAAAGGTTCAAGTTCAATATGACTTTTCAACAAAGAACTCGCCTTTACCATGAAATAAAGATGCGAAGACAACTATCTTTAAAGTGCGGTTTGAACTTGAACTTTGAACTAAGGCAAGGTTCAATGACTTGAGTTCAAAGGGAGGAAATATACAACTGAAAAGGGAAAATAAAAATTAAAGGGCGACCTTCAAATTGAAACTCAAAGAAAAGAAGGGAGAAATAACATTGGCTCTGACTGGGGACTAGGACGGCAAGGGACCAAGACATGAACTCCATAATTTTTGGTTTCGCAAACAAGCCTTAAACCAAAAGGACCTAAACAAAAACAAAACAAAACTAAAACAACAAACCAAACACAACAAAACTTATGTACAAGACCTATAGGGAACTCCTGCTTACAATTGATATAATTTTAAATCCTGACCATTATAGGTCAGGGGAAGAATAACACCATCTTGGTATACTAGCTTGAACTAATTAGGGCCTTTTGCCTCTTGAATTAAAAATAGTCCTTTCCATAATGATTCAAACTTCGCATGTGCTCCGTTTGGTTCTCTTCTTCTATCCCAAAGTAAAACCTGATCACCTTGCATAAATTTTTGGGCCTGTCTCACTTGTCAAATATTTTCTTAACCCGCATCTAATGTTCTATAATCAAATCAACCAATTTATCTCTTTCTTCTTCAGTCCTCATTAAATGCATAATCCTCTTCTCTAGAGAATCTTGAAAATATGCATCTTCAATAACTGTTTGTAACTTTGAAGTTGCAAGTTCTAAGGGAAGTGATACTTGAGCTCCCATGCAATACACTAGTTGAAAATGTGTCATCCCTATGGCTCCTTTTGGAGATGTGTGATCCTCCCAGAGAGCTTCATACAATTTTTGTTCCGGTCTTTGAAGTTTTCACTCACCAACTTCTTCATAATATTTGTTAGATTTTTATTGCTTGACTCTGCCTGGCCATTATCCTAAGGGTAATAATATGAAGAGTGAGTGAGAGTTATCCCATGATCATAACAAAACAATGAAATCTCAGTAGAAGAGAAATTGGTTGCGTTATCAACCACAATCTTCTGAGGAACCCCAAAACGAACTAGAATATTTTCTTTAAGAAAATTGCAAACAACCTCAGAAATTGTCTTCCGCACTAGAATGACTTCAACCCATTTGGTGAAGTAATCTATGGCTGTCAGTATGAGCATATGTACGACACTTGAAGTAGGTGACAATGGACCTATAAAATCTAAACCCCACTATTTAAATGGTTCATCAATAACTATCGGTCTGAGAGGTAATGCTACAAGTTGTGGCTTTCTAGTGAATAGCTTACACTTTTCACACTTAGCTACCCAAGCATACATGTCCTTAAACATACCTGGCCAGTAATAACAATTTCTCAATTTTTTATAGGCAGTTACTATTGATGAAAAGTGACCACCATAGGCTTCATCATGAAAAATTTTCAATAGTGGCTCTTGAAGTAACTTATCTACACAACATAAGAAAGTTCCATCCAACCCCTTTTTGTACAACACACCATCAAAAATAACATATTTAGCAACCTTTAATCTCATATTTTGTTTTTCTCTCGAAGAGAGATGCGCTGGATAGTCTCCATAAGTCAGGTAATATGCAACATCCGCAAACCAAGAGTCTTGAAGTCCAACAAATAAGACTAAAGGCAATTCCCCATTCACTTCATTCTTGCTTTCTACAATTAACTTACACAAACCTTGTCCTCTCACCACTTTTGTTGGCTTAATGTCTAGATTAAAATCTTGTATCTTAGACACCCATGAGGCTCTATTGTTCATTCTAATATCTTGTTGTGTTAAAATTCTCTTAACAGTAGAATGTGACACATAAAGTATCGCATGAGAATGAAGAATATAGTACCTGAATTGTTTTACAACATTCACAACACCAAATGATTGTTTCTCCATCAATGAATATTTCAATTCAAGTTTCTTGAGAGGAACACTCATTAAGGATATTGGAACTTATTCATTCTTTTGTAATAAAATTCCTGACATGATATGTTCTAAGGCATAACAATAGATAATAAATTTTTTCTTAAAACTTGGATTAACAAGAGTAGGTGCTTGAGTTATAGCTTCTCTTATCACTTCAAATGCCTTCTTCCCCTCTTCATTCCACTTGAATACCTGCTTTTCACTCATCAGGTTCACAATGTATCTTGTGGTCTCTGCAAAATCTGGAACAAATCTTCTCTGAAAATTCACTTGCCCAAAGAAGGATCTGACTGCATTCCTATTTGATGATAAACTTAACTACTAAATTGCCTTTACCCTTTAAGGATCCACTTTGACTCCCTCTTTAGAGATTATGTGACCAAGTAATTTTCCTTTTGCAACCCCGAACACTAACTTATTTAGATTCAACGACATTCCATGTTCTCGACATCTTTGCAATACTTGCCTTAAGTCTCTTAGGTGATGTTTTCTTCTCTTCGAGAAGACAGTTAAATCATCAAGGTATATAACAATTGTCTTATCTTTCAGATGACCGAAAGACAAGTCCATAGCCCTCTGGAAGGTCGGTCCAACATTTATCAGACCAAATGGCATCCTATTATATGTGAATGTGCCCTAGGGTGTGATGAAAGTTGTTTTATGTTGGTTGCTTTTTGAAACACTAATCTGGTTATAACCAGAAAAACCATCAAGCATAGACATCATTTCTGAACCTAAGACTGTCTGCAAATTATGATCCATAGCAGGCAATGGGTAATTATCTTTAAGGCTGGCCTGATTCAAATTCCTAAATTCCACATAAATTCGTATCTCTATGTTTTTCTTATGAATTGGGACGATATTGTTGGCATTATAATAGACAAAGAGAGATTGTTGGCATTTCAATAAGGATATTGAGAATGTTGTTGATAATTATGGATATAACTGATCAAGGATGTTTACTGTCTTAATATTATTATTTTGTCATTGATGTCAAGAAATTGATTTTCTAATTCAGTATGATGTTGCCATATCTTAAGAAGTATGATTTGATGAGTATAAAGATGTCGGTAAAAGACACAGAAAGAATATGATGAATAAGCGGAGGAATAAGTTATTCAATGGGCGATCATGATGTTTAGATTGTTTTGATATCCTACATATGTTGATTGATTGTAAGGTTAATACTATACTATGTTACTGAGCAAAGAACCTAGTCAGTAAACCCTAAGGAACCTAGTCGGTAAACCCTAAGGTTATCACTATCAATTAATGAAGGCAGAATGTCTACCGAGTAAAGTTTAGTATTTACCGAGTTGCAACCGAGTAATAACAGAATGCATTGAATGAATAAAAGCATTATTTTATGAAGGAAGCTGATGAGCTGGAATTGATTAAATGATTGGTATGGCATGAATGAAGTTTGTTAAAGAATCTATGGTAAAGGAAAATTGGCAAGAAGATCTACAACTCAGACTGAACTGCAATACCCTAGCACAAGTTCCAAGAAATGTATGCAAGTTCCAAGGTGGGGTAAAACATTTTCAGATCGAAGGATACATTGAACCTAGTCAAGATTGAAGATCTGATGGCTATGATTGATCATGGGATATGTGATCAAGGAGATTAAGCGGTTGGCAAATTGTTTATAAATAAGGAACGGTTGATAAACAATGTATGCGGGAAAGTGTATGCATAGGGAAGCTACAAAGTGATTACCGAGCACAAAAGCTTGAAGACCTGTTTGAATAACAGAGTATAGAGCCTAGCAAATGGATAAGATAAGTCCTAGATTGTATTGAGCAAATAAGAATCTGCTTTATCATTTTAGATGTGAAGTTGCAGATAGATTTTTATTACTATTATTTTGTGAAGTGACAAAAAATCTCTTAACCGAGTGGACTTAACAGTCTTATTTGTAAAACCCTCTAGCAAGGTGACATTCTGATTGAGTATTTGAAATCCTTTAACAATGTCACTTCTAACAAGGTGAAGATCCTAATAGATCTAAGGGAAATCCCTTAACCGGATCACATCTAGCAATGTGTTTGTAATCTTTAACAGGATTTGCTTTTAACTGAGCATACTCTAGAAGAGTATATTTCTTAATGGGTCCGAAATCCCACAGTGGTTTTTCCCTATTTGGGTTTCCACATTAAATCTGATGTTATGAGTGTTATGATGTTTATATGCTTTTGAGTTTGCATGTTTAGCAGTTTTGGTTATATTACTGAAGTATATGTTACCGAGGTTGAATCTATTGTTTTTATGGAAGATTAAGGTTGTATGATTCACCCCCCCCACCCTCTCATCTTATTAGCTTGGCATCTGTACTTAACATTAAGTATCAGAACTATCAAATATTGGATATCTAAGTGGAATGATGAATAGGATATATGATTCTAGCTTTCAAAATTTTGTCTACCTCCTGAAATATGGCTTCAGCAACTTTGAGGTTAAAATTTTTGTTTCCGTCAGAAAGGGCTTGTTTCAGGCTTCAAAGGAATATGGTGCTGAAATTTTCCTTCCTTGAAGTTCTTTAGGTCGTCATAGCACCAGGCAAAAATGTCCTTGTATTCCAACATGAGACTTATGAACCTTTCATTCTCTGTAGGTGTGCAACACTCTCCTAAATTTACATTCTTAGGATCCTCCTCAGTTCCAATATTAACTCTTTCATAAACACTAGCATCTTGGATTGTAGGAATTCGCTCATCTTTTCCTTCTTAAAGGCATCATGACGATCAAAGAGATCTTCTAAAGAGACCAACCCTTTAGGAATCTTATTTCCCTTTAGTTGCATTACTCCATCATTCATTTCTTGACCCAGCTGGATGTTGAAAACTCCTTGCATTCAGCGTCTGATCCTTCAAAGAAAGTGGCAGGGAACATTTCTGTGCAATGCAAAAAATAAAATGATTTGCTTGTCATTTTCAAAAACCTAACAAAAATTCTGAATTATCAGGTACACTAGGTCAGTATATCAATTCCACTTGATAGGTATCATTTGTAAACTCAAGATGGGGAATCAATAGGGAAGCCGATACTGCCAAAGAATCAGCTTTATAATTTTGTTCTCTGGGAATAGCCTCAATAGAAAATGCATCAAAACCCTCAATTTCTTCCCAAACTCTATTTCGATAGTGCCTCAATCTCTCATTATTTACATTGAACAACCCTCTGACTTGTTTCACAATCAACTCTACATCTCCGTTAACTTGCAACAACTTCACTCCCAATTTCTTCACTTCAGCTAATCCCAACAAAAGGGCCTCATACTCAATAGTATTATTTGTGTTCTTGAAATCCAACTTGAAAGAGAAAGGAATATGTTTGCCAGAGGGGGGGATAAGAACTACCCCGACTCCAGAACTTGATGTTGCACAACTTCCATCGAATTCCATCAACCATAAATCCTCCATCATCTCAGGCTGTGACAAATTTCCTACAGCTTCATTATTAGATAAGATCATATAATTTCTAAATTGACATTCATGATACAATATTTGTTGATTTTGGGTCATCAGAAGGGAAAACAATCAACTTGGATTTGGGCTCAAGTTGCAAAATGACTCGTTGTTTCCCTATGGGAATGGTGTCTTGAGACCAATCTATCTTAATCTCACCCCCTAGGTCTCTACAAAATGTACGACTTAACAACATGTCATAACTGACAGGAATATCAGCTATCAAAATGGTTAACTTAATACTTTTATCTGGGTGAGCAACAAGGACCACTTGAGCATCTTTGATCTATCCTAATAAGGGTATTTGTTTGGAGTCCATTGAGTAACACCTACCAAAGGTTTTTGTTAAGGATAATCTCAAGGCCTTGGCTACTGTAGATGGAATGATGTTATTTGAGGCACCCGAGTCTATAATACAAATATTTAATTTGTGACCATTTATGAACAAAGATATATAAAAAGGATCAGGTTTTGATTCAAGAACAGACAATGTATCATCATCTTGATGCGCATTTATTTTAGGGAAAGCTTCATGGGTAACAGGATGAGTCAACACATCTCCTTGGGAAGACAATGTAGCATTAATTGATTGTTGTATCATGTCGGCTTGCACATATGCATTATTTCCTTTCACAAACTTAACCAATCTATCAAGTTCTTTGGGATTTAATTTAAGGTATTTTGCTAGTGTAATTTGAATTTGAGAGGATTTACAAAATTCTACAATATCAAACAAACCTTCAGTCTCTACAGATTTCAATAACTAAGGTTCTTGAGGTCTAAAATCATTATTATGAAACCGAGAAATAATCTCCTTACCTTTAGGATTCACAACAGAAGATGAGGGAACACCCTAAGGTTTGACATTTTGTTGATTTCTAGTCAGTACAACATAGGAAGGATCTTTCAAGGTAACCAAAATATCACCTCCTCTTTTTGAATCTGACTCGTACTCCAGGAAGTGGATTTCAGAGTCACCAGGCTGCCTGAAAGATTCTTGTTCACTTGGTTCACTTAGCACCTCCTTAGAACTAATCAGTTGGGCATAACACACCATCTCTAGGCATGAACTTCCATCATGGTCATCGATGAGATGAAAAATACACATGTTAGCTTTTGGTGGAGGTGCTTCAATAGCTAGCCTTTGTTGCGTAGGAGGTAATAGTAGTGTTTTACCTCCGATCCCTGCTGATTGATTTGGAAATCTCCTCAGGATGTCTTGACAGGTCTGTGGATAAGTTGTATTGGATTCAAGCAATTGTCTCTTGAGTGTTATCACATCATTCATCAGCCTCAGAATCACTGGATCTGATGTAGTTGTTGAGGTTGATTCTTGCAGACCAGCGGTTTGAATTTCCCTCTTCCACTTTCCTGTAGTGATTAAATCATCCTCTGATTCTATAGCTAAAGTCTTGGCAGTTGCTAAATTTTGCACTCTTTTCCTATGAATTAAGAAACTTATTTTTGAAGGCATTTAGTTAATAAAGAAGCACTTCAAGTTATCATCAAAGGGTCTTTGAGTAGCTGGGATCTTATGGACTATCTTATCAAATCTAGCCACACAATCCCTCATTGTTTCAGTAATCTCCTTTTTCAATTGTGCTAATTGAGCCAAAAGTGAGTGTTCATTCTCAGCTAATTTGAATCTAGCTTCAAATTTTGTCTTGAGATCTTGCCAATTTGTAATATCACCATTAGGTAAATGGTAAAACCAACCTATGACAACTTTAGTCAATGTTTGAACAAATAATCTTACAACCACATATTCATGTTGGATTGCTAATACACCACATGCCACATTGAAGGCATTCAAATGATCACCAGTCATAACTTTCCCATCACCACTAAACTTGGGTAAATGATCTCTTGATCCTTTCGGTAAGGGATTTCAATTTTCTCCAAGAGCAAGTGCTCCTACAGCTAGCCCCCAAGGGTTATTAGTAGCCATGGGTAATTCAATTTTCAAAGGTGTGGGATTGATTATAGTAGGAAGGACAACACCAAGCAAATTTAGGGCGTGACAAATGGAAGATACATGTAAAACAGGAGAAGAACTCGGGGGTCTACTTCTTGCTCTTCTTCTGAGTGTAAAGGATGGGGAAAAATTCAAATTTTGTAGTTCTTGAACTACAGTGTCAAACACTCCTTCACACCTCTGAGACCTTGTATATCTTCTTCACTCTTGCCTGTCTACAAAATATCCCTTCAATATACACAAGATGAATACTTAAGCTAATCACAAGACAACTCCATGAGCCTTTTGATTGTATCTAACCTTAAGCTAATCACAAGACAGCTCCATGAGCCTTTTGATTGTATCTAACCTACTTATTTGACTCCCTCGCAGAGTCGCCAAAAACCTGTTGGTTAATAGATTTTCCTTTTACACATTCTAATTCTTTAACTTCTGCATGCCCATAAACAAAAGACAAAAATACACCAACAGTTGGATAATTCCTTAAACAGTTAACCTCTGTATACGGGTACAACTCCCCAAGAATGATTTTCAATAAGCTTAAGTTATGACAATTTCCATGCACACTTTTTACCATAAAGCATTAAAGGTATTTAAGCATTCATATGTCAACACAAAATGAACACTGCAATGCTTTCAAGCACAAATTTCTTCTAAAAGCTCACATTCTTTCATTCTTCTAATCAGAAAGACAGACATTTCAAAATTTTTCCTTTTACACACTCATATACACTATATTAGAAAGATAACAAATTCCACAATTGAATCAAATCTTCACAGAGATTCACACTTCAATTCATAAACACACAGATTTATAAGATGAAAAATGCTACAATTTCATTCACAGATCAAATTGTCTTTCTTTCATAGTACATAGTATTGCAAAAAATATAAAGCTTTTTGTTCTATCTTAACCCAAAAATTCTCAGACCTTTTACAAGGCTTTTAATAAAGTATATATAGCTGCTAAGCTATGATATTTTGTTACAATTAAACTAGAGTGAAAATATTAACTCTCCATGAGAGTTAAAGAAGTCTATCCTTAAAACTAAAAAAAACTACTAAACAGGAAAAGCGGCATAAGCCGCGAGAAATGGTAATGCGATCAAGCTCCTACAGATGATGTGGCCTCCACCTGTTTATCCTGAGGCAAAGGAGTGCTTCGAATATTAGCCATTCCAAATGTGCCGAGGAGAAGTTGAGAATACGTTGATAATGTGGAAGACTGATATGAAGTATTCACTGCTTCCACACTTCCTTCTTTTTGCTCACCTGCACAACCTTTCCCTTATGTGTCTCAAGATGATCGAAACAAACCACTAGCATGGATTCACTTCATGCAATTTTTGAGAAATCCTATATTGTTAAGGATTTTTCTTCCTGGATTTGTTGAACTCGATCCTTGAAAGCTTGAATCATATCAGATGAATCTTCAAGCGGTTGCTTATCTTCTTTCAAGAGTTGAATATCTACGCACTTCATATATTTCAACATAGTATTAATTAGTTTTGTTAACTCCTTCAAAAGATTAATGAATTCTTCATGTCTCTATTCAATAATTGAGTTCCTCCATTCAATATTTTCTTTGCATACGAAAAACACATTGTCATCAAGACCATGCACTAGCTTTTCTGCTAGGAAGTTCATGACTCCATACCTTTAGGTATCCCTCATTTGCTTCAGTACAACCACTCATCTGCTTTTCTATTTTTCCCAAGAAACTATTTCTGTTTCCAACTCCTTGCCTACAAATTTTGCATTTTCAAATACCTTAACCATATCAAAAATGTAGCTTGTACCTTGTTGGGAAATTGATTCCACCCACTCACTGAAGACTTCTGCTACCATCCGGCTTCTTAGAATCTAATCAAGCAGTCTCTGGTTCATTGGTGACCTTGGATCAAATGACAAAGGAACTTGAGAAAGCGGTTGTGGATTAGGATTTGGTATGACATTGATGTACTGGGCCATTTGCATTATGATTTGTTTCATTTCATTTTTATCCTTTTCGTCTTTCCAAGTCTTGGTCAGAATTCTCTTGGTGGAGGTCTCCAGATGTTTAGCATCTGCAGCTCGAGAGGTCTCCCCTAAATCAATCTTCTCAATAATGAAGTACTTCTCAGTGATATTCTCAACATCTTTATCGGTTGGGGGTCTGGCTACCTCTGCAATCCAATGTCCTGTTTGGTCATCCACATCTATCATCACTTTAGTTTAAGTCTCTTGGACTTTGATGTTCTCCCCAAACACTTACTGACCATGTCCTCCATTGGAATTGAGATTGGAATTACATTTATTTTCTTGGTAAGTGAAGCACTTAACCATTTGGTAACAATAGATGTTTCCCTGGGTGGAGGTGATTGCTGGTTAGTGATGACAATGACCATGGTGTTCATAGAATCCTCAGCTTCCTGGGTTTCCTTTCTCTTATCAGCAACACTAGTAATAAGATTGTCCTACATCTGAGCATCCATCACCCCTTGAGTTTCTTCTTTGAATTCCAAATCTACTACAAGTGGACTTGTAAGGAGTTTCTAACTGCTTTTCTTACTACGAGATCTAGTGACACGAGCAAGGGAGGAACTCAAAGAAGATTCTCTGAAGTTTTCAATCTTGATTTTCTCAGTCCTTTGTTTTTCATTACTTGCAATATCATTACAAATGTCAGAAGAGGGAAGAGATGCTAGATAAGTTGCACGAGTTCGACCAACTTTTCTACTCTTAGGTGCAGACATGGGTTGTTGTCCAAAACATCAATCTTTTAGCCATCTTTTTGTCCGTCTAATCACATTGAAGGTTGTAGCCTAAATGTTGTCATCCCCTTTTCTATCCCAATCAACTTCTAGAATAGTTTGCCCTTGTATCTTCTCATTGAACTCAAGATCAACAACTTCCTCGCCTTCATCCTCTTGTACATCATAAATATTCATGGACAAACCCATTGTCACAATTTGTTGAACTGTGAACCTCGACTACAATCTTCTTCTAAATTCAAATTCATCATCACAATTCTGCCAATAATCTTCTAGATGAGGTTCATGACAAAAATCAACATCAACATTTAAGTTCTTTATGGCAAACCTTTGGCAATCAAATTTATGTCTAGCAACATATAACTATAGATTGAACTTCTTGAATTCAAGTTCAAGATTCAAGGCATCTGAAATGGATCTACAACTATAGTATCCCAACTCCACTGGAAAGACAACTCCAGACTTTCCTCCACTTCTCTTATCAATATAGGCAAGTTGTCCCCTGACTTCAATCAAAATATAGCTATCCAAAGCATACGTGGGTAACCTAAAAGGTTCACCCTGAAAGCCGCTAACTCTAATATAGGTGAACTGAGAAATCTGGATGAAGAAACTACCATAGATACCTACAAATTCCATTACTTATGTTGACAATCTCCTGTTTATGTTACCCTGCAACTCATGAACCAATCTACTTGCAAAAATATCATTCCATCTCATGAAGTTTTCCACATATCTTTGTTGCTGCAGGTGAGGATAGTATTCATAGACCCTTATCCCATCAATCCAGGGTTCATGGTGTAAGCCATTCCAATCTCGAGTGCAAGCAAGCATATAAAATAGGTACGAGGACATATAAAAACCACTCATCTCTATAAATTTGTTTAAAATCTCATGCAGTCTTTCTGCAACAACTTGTCTGCAATCTAGGTACGCATTTCTATTCAACATGACTTGAATGTAGAAATACATCCAGTCTTCCCAATAAAAGGCATGAGCATTTCCCTTCAATCTGTTCAACAAAACAACAATATCCCATATTTCTGTTATGAAATGCTCTCTAGTGAGTGACCTTGGTAACCTGGAACCTCCTTTTTGAGTTTTCAATAACTAGTTTCTAGCAATTATGCTTCTGTAAGTGCTCTTCTTCTCAGAAAAGGAGTATGAAGTACCAATGGTCCAATCTTCATACGGTTCCTTATGAGGAATGCCCATGACTGCCATTATAGTCTCCCTGTCAATTTTCAACAACACCTCACCATTGATGACCCTAATACACCTGTGTTCTGCATCATACTAGTTCATACATTCTAAAACCAGCTTCGGGCATGGTGCCACAATAGGAAATGCAGCGGCCTCAATCGAACCACTTCTTACAATTTTCTCCATCATGGAATTTTGGGCTAGATGATAGTTCTGATACTTAATGTTAAGTACAGATGCCAAGCTAATAAGACAAGAGGGGGCGGGGGTGAATCATACAAAATTATTCTTCCATAAAAACAACAGATTCAACCTCGGTAACATATACTTCAGTAATATAACCAAAACTGTTAAACATGCAAACTCAAAAGCATATAAACATCATAACACTCATAACACCAGATTTAACGTGGAAACCCAAATAGGGAAAAACCACTGTGGGATTTCGGACCCACTAAGAAATATACTCTTCTAGAGTATGCTCGATTAAAAGAAAATCATGTTAAAGATTACAAACACATTGCTAGATGTGACTCGGTTAAGGGATTTCCCTCAGATCTGTTAGGATTTTCACCTTGTTAGAAGTGACCTTGTTAAAGGATTTCAAACAGAATGTCACCTTGCTAGAGGGTTTTACAAATAAGACTGTTAAGTCCACTTGGTTAAGAGATTTTCTATCACTTTACAAAATAACAGTAATAAAAATCTATCTGCAACTTCACATCTAAAAATGCTAAAGCAGATTCTTATTTGCTGAATACAATAGGACTTATCTTGTCCATTTGCTGGGCTCTATACTCTGTTATTCAAAACAGGTCTTCAAGCTTCTGTGCTCGATAATCACTATGTAGCATCCTTGTGCATACACTTGCCCGCATACATTGTTTATCAACAGTTCTTTATTTATAAACAATTTGCCAATTGCTTAATCTCCTTGATCACATTTCCCATGATCAATCATAGCCATCAGATCTTCAAACTTTGACCAGGTTCAATGTATCCTTCAATCTGAAAACGTTTTACCCCGCCTTGGAACTTGAATACATTTCTTGGAACTTGTGCTAGGGTATTGCGGTTCAATCTGAGCTATAGATCTTCCTACCAATTTTCCTTTACCATATATTCTTTAACAAACTTCATGCATGGCATACCAATCATTTAATCATAGCCAGCTCATCAGCTTCCTTCATTAAATAATGCTTTTATTCATTCAATGCATTCTGTTACTACTCGGTTGCAACTTGGTAAATACTAAACTTCACTCAGTAGACATACCGCCTTCATTAACCGATAGCGATAACCTTAGGGTTTACTGACTAGGTTCTTTGCTCAGTAACATAGTATAGTATTAACCTTACAATCAATAACATATGTATGATATCAAAACAATCTAAACATCATGATCTCATCATTGTCTAACTCGGTAATAGTTGCCCATTGAATAACTTATTTCTCCCCTTATTCATCACATTCTTTCTGTGTCTTTTACTGACATCTTTATACTCATCAAATCATACTTCTTAAGATATGGCAACATCATACTGAATTAGAAAATCAAATTCTTGACATCAATGACAAAATAATAATATTAAGACAGTAAACATCCTTTAGCAGTTATATCCATAATCATCAACAACCTTCTCAATATCCTTATTGAAATGCCACAATCTTCCTTGTCTGTTATAATGCCAACAATCTCCCTTGTCTGTTATAATGCCAACATTGGATTCTTAACTCTTTCAAGGAAATCATTGAGGTCTGCTTGCGCTAGTGAAGTGTCACCCATCTTTGGAAGTGAGCTAACCAAACAAGAAGTACACCCCAATTTCGACAGAGTTGGCCTCGTGATGGCCCCTCTCATATTTATCAAATAATTTCAGGAATAAAATGAATTCCTCTACAATGCAAAGGGAACGAACAACAACTAGCTTCTTAACAAGAAAATGAAACAGAAGAAGAGACAATTGCAACTAACCTGATCCCAACAACAAATTCTCGAAAACCTTCTGAATGCAGATACAATACCTTCGGCTTCCCTCGCTTTCACGACTACTGAGAAGGTACTAGAAAGATTGCCAGCTTTTGCAACAAAAATGAATAAAATCTCACTCAAATCCTAGCTAGTTGTACTAATTAAGTAAGCTTGTGTGAATTGACACATGATTTGATGGATATCCGGCATGCATTTAATTTCGGGTCATTCCATTACATGACACACGAATTACCATGATTATTTGCCATAATTAGAAACTAACATTTCAAACTACCCGGAATATTCCCCTTTCCCACCGCCATTTTCCCTCCATGATGTGTGCACCACTTCCACATGAAGCCTTAAACTATGAATTTTGAACTTTGAACCTTGAACCAAGAACCAAAAGGTTCAAAAGTTCAAGTTCAACTTTGAGGAATAACATAGAACAGAACATAAAACAGTCATCACGACATAACAACAAAAGGACAATGAACGGGCAAAGACATAACTGACGCACGATCAACTTTGAACCTTGAACCTTGAACTGAGAGGTTCAAAG